>NW_028188953.1:1924505-2010297 GCF_054131305.1 Coturnix japonica
TTATCAAACCCCCCAGCACCAGGTTCTCCACCTCCACCTACATCAATGGGAGACCCCTCCCCAAATTAAAGACCCCCCCCCAAATTACAGACCCACCCCCCCAAATTAAAGACCCCCCCCCCAAATTAAAGACCCCCCCCCAAATTAAAGACCCCTCCCCCAAATAACAGACCCCCCCCATAGAAACCCCCCTCCCATATCCCCTTATCAAACCCCGCAGCACCAGGTTCTCCACCTCCACCTACATCAATGGGAGACCCCCCCCCCAAATTAAAGACCCCCCCCCCAAATTAAAGACCCCCCCCAAATTAAAGACCCCCCCCCAAATTAAAGACCCCCCCAAATTACAGAACCCCCCCATAGAAACCCCCCTCCCATATCCCCTTATCAAACCCCCCAGCACCAGGTTCTCCACCTCCACCTGAATCAATGGGAGACCCCCCCCCAAATTAAAGACCCCCCCCCCCAAATTAAAGACCCCCCCCCAAATTACAGACCCCCCCCATAGAAACCCCCCTCCCATATCCCCTTATCAAACCCCCCAGCACCAGGTTCTCCACCTCCACCTACATCAATGGGAGACCCCCCCCCAAATTAAAGACCCCCCCCCCAAATTAAAGACCCCCCCCCAAATTAAAGACCCCCCCCAAATTAAAGACCCCCCCCCAAATTACAGAACCCCCCCATAGAAACCCCCCTCCCATATCCCCTTATCAAACCCCCCAGCACCAGGTTCTCCACCTACATCAATGGGAGACCCCCCCCCAAATTAAAGACCCCCCCCCAAATTAAAGACCCCCCCCCAAATTACAGACCCCACCCATAGAAACCCCCCTCCCATATCCCCTTATCAAACCCCCCAGCACCAGGTTCTCCACCTCCACCTGAATCAATGGGAGACCCCCCCCAAATTAAAGACCCCCCCCCTAATTAAAGACCCCCCCCCTAATTAAAGACCCCCCCCAAATTACAGACCCCCCCCATAGAAACCCCCCTCCCATATCCCCTTATCAAACCCCCCAGCACCAGGTTCTCCACCTCCACCTACATCAATGGGAGACCCCCCCCCAAATTAAAGACCCCCCCCAAATTACAGACCCCCCCCCAAATTACAGACCCCCCCCATAGAAACCCCCCTCCCATATCCCCTTATCAAACCCCCCAGCACCAGGTTCTCCACCTCCACCTACATCAATGGGAGACCCCCCCCCAAATTAAAGACCCCCCCCCAAATTAAAGACCCCCCCCCAAATAACAGACCCCCCCCATAGAAACCCCCCTCCCATATCCCCTTATCAAACCCCCCAGCACCAGGTTCTCCACCTCCACCTGAATCAATGGGAGACCCCCCCCAAATTAAAGACCCCCCCCCAAATTACAGACCCCCCCCCAAATTAAAGACCCCCCCCCCCAAATTAAAGACCCCCCCCATAGAAACCCCCCTCCCATATCCCCTTATCAAACCCCCCAGCACCAGGTTCTCCACCTCCACCTACATCAATGGGAGACCCCTCCCCAAATTAAAGACCCCCCCCCAAATTACAGACCCACCCCCCCAAATTAAAGACCCCCCCCCAAATTAAAGACCCCCCCCAAATTAAAGACCCCTCCCCCAAATAACAGACCCCCCCCATAGAAACCCCCCTCCCATATCCCCTTATCAAACCCCGCAGCACCAGGTTCTCCACCTCCACCTACATCAATGGGAGACCCCCCCCCCAAATTAAAGACCCCCCCCCCAAATTAAAGACCCCCCCCAAATTAAAGACCCCCCCCCAAATTAAAGACCCCCCCCAAATTACAGAACCCCCCCATAGAAACCCCCCTCCCATATCCCCTTATCAAACCCCCCAGCACCAGGTTCTCCACCTCCACCTGAATCAATGGGAGACCCCCCCCCAAATTAAAGACCCCCCCCCCAAATTAAAGACCCCCCCCCAAATTACAGACCCCCCCCATAGAAACCCCCCTCCCATATCCCCTTATCAAACCCCCCAGCACCAGGTTCTCCACCTCCACCTACATCAATGGGAGACCCCCCCCCAAATTAAAGACCCCCCCCCAAATTAAAGACCCCCCCCAAATTAAAGACCCCCCCCCAAATTAAAGACCCCCCCCCAAATTACAGAACCCCCCCATAGAAACCCCCCTCCCATATCCCCTTATCAAACCCCCCAGCACCAGGTTCTCCACCTACATCAATGGGAGACCCCCCCCCAAATTAAAGACCCCCCCCCAAATTAAAGACCCCCCCCCAAATTACAGACCCCACCCATAGAAACCCCCCTCCCATATCCCCTTATCAAACCCCCCAGCACCAGGTTCTCCACCTCCACCTACATCAATGGGAGACACCCCCCAAATTAAAGACCCCCCCCCCAAATTAAAGACCTCCCCCCCAAATTAAAGACCCCCCCCCAAATAACAGACCCCCCCCATAGAAACCCCCCTCCCATATCCCCTTATCAAACCCCCCAGCACCAGGTTCTCCACCTCCACCTACATCAATGGGAGACCCCCCCCCAAATTAAAGACCCCCCCCAAATTAAAGACCCCCCCCCAAATTACAGACCCCCCCCATAGAAACCCCCCTCCCATATCCCCTTATCAAACCCCCCAGCACCAGGTTCTCCACCTCCACCTGCAATGTGAGACCCTCCCCAAATTAAAGACCCCCCCCCAATTACAGACCCCCCCCATAGAACCCCCCCATAGACCCCATAGGACCCCCCTTTAGACCCCCCCCCCATATCCCCTTATCAAACCCCCCAGCACCAGGTTCTCCACCTCCACCTACATCAATGGGAGACCCCCCCCAAATTAAAGACCCCCCCCCAAATTAAAGACCCCCCCCCTAATTAAAGACCCCTCCCCAAATTACAGACCCCCCCCATAGAAACCCCCCTCCCATATCCCCTTATCAAACCCCCCAGCACCAGGTTCTCCACCTCCACCTGAATCAATGAGAGACCCCCCCCCAAATTAAAGACCCCCCCCCAAATAACAGACACCCCCCATAGAACCCCCCCATAGACCCCATAGGACCCCCCTTTAGACCCCCCCCCCATATCCCCTTATCAAACCCCCCAGCACCAGGTTCTCCACCTCCACCTACATCAATGGGAGACCCCCCCCCAAATTAAAGACCCCCCCCCAAATTAAAGACCCCCCCCAAATTAAAGACCCCCCCCCAAATTACAGAACCCCCCCATAGAAACCCCCCCCATATCCCCTTATCAAACCCCCCAGCACCAGGTTCTCCACCTCCACCTACATCAATGGGAGACCCCCCCCCAAATTAAAGACCCCCCCCCAAATTACAGACCCCCCCCCAAATTAAAGACCCCCCCCCAAATTAAAGACCCCCCCCCAAATTACAGAACCCCCCCATAGAAACCCCCCTCCCATATCCCCTTATCAAACCCCCCAGCACCAGGTTCTCCACCTCCACCTGCAATGAGAGACCCCCCCCAAATTAAAGACCCCCCCCCAAATTACAGACCCCCCCCTAATTAAAGACCCCCCCCCAAATTACAGAACCCCCCCATAGAAACCCCCCTCCCATATCCCCTTATCAAACCCCCCAGCACCAGGTTCTCCACCTCCACCTACATCAATGGGAGACCCCCCCCCAAATTAAAGACCCCCCCCCAAATTACAGACCCCCCCCCAAATTAAAGACCCCCCCCCAAATTACAGAACCCCCCCATAGAAACCCCCCTCCCATATCCCCTTATCAAACCCCCCAGCACCAGATTCTCCACCTCCACCTACATCAATGGGAGACCCCCCCCCAAATTAAAGACCCCCCCCCAAATTAAAGACCCCCCCCCAAATTACAGAACCCCCCCATAGAACCCCCCCCCTCATATCCCCTTATCAAACCCCCCAGCACCAGGTTCTCCACCTCCACCTACATCAATGGGAGACCCCCCCCCAAATTAAAGACCCCCCCCCAAATAACAGACCCCCCCCCAAATTACAGACCCCCCCCATAGAAACCCCCCTCCCATATCCCCTTATCAAACCCCCCAGCACCAGGTTCTCCACCTCCACCTGGATCAATAAGGGGGGGGGGGGCAATGTGAGCCCCCCCCCCCAAATTAAAGACCCCCCCCCAAATAACCCCCCCCAACCCCAAGACCCCCCTCAAATCCCCCCAGGACCCCCCTATATCCCCCCTAGGACCCCAACCCCAAATCCCCCCAGGACCCCCTCAAATCCCCCCAAATCCACCCCAGGACCCCCCGAAGACCCCCCTCAAATCTCCCCAGGACCCCCACCCCACCCCAAGACCCCCCAGGGCCCCCCCAACCCCAAGACCCCCCTCAAATCCCCCCAGGACCCCCCCAAATCCCCCCCAAGACCCCCTCCAATTCCAAGACCCCCCTCATATCCCCCCCCAGGACCCCCACCCAAATCCCCCCTAGAACCCCCCCAAACCCCAAGACCCCCCCAGGACCCCCCCAAATCCCCCCTAGGCCACCCCCAACCCCAAATCCCCCCCAGAACCCCCATATATCCCCCCCAGGACCCCCACCCCACCCCAAGAGCCCCCCAGGACCCCTTCAAATCCCCCCAAACCCCCCCAAGACCCCCCCAAATCCCCCTCAGGACCCCCCCAAATCCCCCCTAGGACCCCCCCCAACCCCAAGACACCCCCAGGACCCCCCCAAGACCCCCCAGAACCCCCCCAAATACCCCCAAGACCCCCCCAAGACCCCTTCCATGAAACCCCCAACCCCAAGACCCCCCAGAACCCCCATAAATCCCCCCCAAACCCCCCTAAATCCCCCCCAGGACCCCCCCCAACCCCAAGACCCCCCCAAAGCCCCCCCAGGACCCCCCCAAGACCCCCCCCAACCCCAAGACCCCCTAAATCCCCCCCAGATCCTCCCAAATCCTCCCCAGGACCCCCATAAATCCCCCCTAGGACCCCCCCCAAACCCCAAGACCCCCTCAAGACCCCCCCAAGACCCCCCCCAAATCCCTTTCAAGACCCCCCCCCAAATCCCCCCCCCCCACCTGCAGCTGCCCCAGCAGCACGTTGGTCCTCTCATTGGGGAACCAATGATCACTCCCCCTTCCAGGACCCCCCTAAATCCCCCCTAGGACCCCCCACCCAACCCCAAATCCCCCCCAGAACCCCCCCCAACCCCAAGCCCCCCCCCAAATCCCCCCCAAGACCCTCCCCAACCGCAAGACCCCCCTAAGACCCCACCAATACCCCCCGAAGACCCCCCAGGACCCCCCTAAATCCCCCCTAGGACCCCCCCAAACCCCAAGACCCCCCCCAAATCCCCCCCAGGACCCCCCTAAATCCCCCCTAGGACCCCCCCAAACCCCAAGACCCCCCCCAAATCCCCCCCAGGACCCCCCTAAATCCCCCCTAGGACCCCCCCGAACCCCAAGACCCCCCTCAAATCCCCCTCAGGACCCCCCCAAGACCCCCACCAACCCCAAGACCCCCCTCAAATCCCCCCAAAAGCCCCCCAAATCCCCCTCAGGACCCCCCCCCACTCCAAGACCCCCCAAGACCCCCTCAGGACCCCCCCAAATCCCATCCAGGATCCCCCTAAATCCCCCCTAGGACCCCCCCCCTAACCCCAAATCCCCCCCAGGATCCCCCTAAATCCCACCTAGGACCCCCCCCAACCCCAAGACCCCCATAGAACCCCCCCAAATCCCCCCCCCAACCCCAAGACCCCCCCCCAGGACCCCCCCAGACACCCCCAGGACCCCCTAGGACCCCCCCAAGACCCCCCAAATCCCCCCTAGGACCCCCACAGATCCCCACAAATCCCCCCCAAGACCCCCCAGGACCCCCCAGGACCCCCATAAATCCTTCCTAGGACCCTCCACAACCCCAAGACCCCCCCAGGACCCCCCCAAATCCCCCCTAGGCCCCCCCCCCAACCCCAAATCCCCCCCAGGACCCCCTAGGACCCCCCCAAGACCCCCCAGGACCCCCCCCAAATCCCCCCCCCCCCACCTGCAGCTGCCCCAGCAGCACGTTGGTCCTCTCATTGGGGAAGGTCTGGTTGATGCTCACGATGGCGGAGGAGAACTCAGCGTAACGCCGCGTTATCTATGGGGGGGGGGCACAAAGATAAGGCCAGAGGACCCCATAAGACCCCATAGGAATCCATAGGACACCATAGAAGCCCATAGGAGACCATAAGACACCAATAGACCCCATAAGAGCCCATAGGACCCCATAAGAGCACATAGGACCCCATAGGACCCCATAAGACCCCATAGGAACCCATAGGAGCCCATAAGACCCCATAGGACCCCATAAGACCCCATAGAACCCCATAGGCCCTTATAAGACCCCATAAGAGCCCATAGAACCCCATAGGAGCCCATAAGAGCACATAGGACCCCATAAGAGCACACAGGACCCCATAAGACCCCATAGAACCCCACAGGACCCCATAAGACCCCATAAGAGCCCATAGGACCCCATAAGACCCCATAGAACCCCATAGGACCCCATAAGAGCCCATAGGAACCCATAGGAGCCCATAAGAGCCCATAGGACCCCATAGGAGCCCATAGGACCCCATAAGAGCCCATAGGACCCCATAAGAGCCCATAGGAACCCATAGGAGCCCATAAGACCCCATAGGACCCCATAAGACCCCATAGAACCCCATAGGCCCTTATAAGACCCCATAAGAGCCCATAGGAACCCATAGGACCCCATAGGAGCCCATAAGACCCCATAGGAGCCCAATAGGCCCTATAGGACCCCATAAGAGCCCATAAGACACCTTAGGACTCCATAAGAGCCCATAGAAGCCCATAGGACCCCACAGGACCCCATAAGAGCCCATAGGACCCCACAGGACCCAATAAGAGCCCATAGGAGCCCATAAAACCCTATAGGAACCCATAGGACCCCATAGGAGCCCATAGGAGCCCATAGGAGCCCATAAGGCTCCATAGGAGCCCATAAGACCCCATAGGACCCCATAAGACACCATAGGAGCCCATAGGAGCCCATAAGACACCATAGGACCCCATAAGACACCATAGGAGCCCATAGGAGCCCATAAGACACCATAGGACCCCATAAGAGCCCATAGGACCCCATAAGACCCTATAGGACCCCATAAGAGCCCATAAGACCCCATAGAACCCCATAGGCCCTTATAAGACCCCAATAGACCCCATAGGCCCTTATAAGACCCTATAGGACCCCATAAAACCCCATAGGACCCCATAAGACCTCATAGGAGCCCATAGGACCCCATAAGACCCCATAGAAGCCCATAAGAGCCCATAGGAGCCCATAAGAGCCCATAGGAACCCATAGGAACCCATAAGAGCACATAGGACCCCATAAGAGCACACAGGACCCCATAAGACCCCATAGAACCCCATAGGACCCCATAAGACCCCATAAGAGCCCATAGGACCCCAATAGACCCCATAGGACCCCATAAGAGCCCATAGGACCCCATAAGACCCCAATAGACCCCATAGGACCCCAAAGGACCCCAACAGACCCCATAGGACCCCAATAGACCCCATAGGAGCTCTTAGGACCCCATTAAGAGCCCATAGGACCCCAATAGACCCCATAGGACCCCATAAGACCCCACAGGACCCCATAAGACCCCATAGGACCCCCATCCCCTATTACATAGTGGGGCCGGGTGTCCAGTGAGCCCAGTCTCTGTGGGTCCCCATTAAGAGCCCATAGGACCCCAATAGACCCCATAGGAGCTCTTAGGACCCCATTAAGAGCCCATAGGACCCCATAAGACCCCACAGGACCCCATAAGACCCCATAGGACCCCCATCCCCTATTACATAGTGGGGCCGGGTGTCCAGTGAGCCCAGTCTCTGTGGGTCCCCATTAAGACCCCAACAGACCCCATAGGACCCCAACAGACCCCATAGGACCCCATAAGACCCCATAGGACCCCAAAGGACCCCAATAGACCCCACAGGACCCCATAGGACCTTGTAAGACCCCATAGAACCCCATAAGACCCCATAGGACCCCATTGGAGCCCATAAAACCCCATAGGAACCCATAAGACCCCATAGGAGCCCATAAGACCCCATAGGACCCCATAAGACCCTATAGGACCCCATAGGATCCCATTAAGAGCCCATAGGACCCCATAAGGCCCCATAGGACACAATAAGACCCTATAGGACCCCATAGGACCCCAATAGACCCCATAGGACCCCAACAGACCCCATAGGACCCCCATCCCCTATTACATAGTGGGGCCGGGTGTCCAGTGACCCCAATCTCTGTGGGTCCGTGCTCTGGATGCTGTGGATGTGCAGCTCCAGGATGTGCTCAAAGCGCGGCCATAAAAGCTCCAGCAGCGAATCCCAATACCTGCCGTTATATGGGGTGGGGGGCTTTAAATATACCCCACCACCCCAAAGAACCCATAGGACACCATAGGACCCCAATAGACCCTATAGGACCCAACAGGACCCCATAGGACCTCAATAGACCCCATAGAACCCCTATAGACCCCATAGGATCCCATAGAACCCCGTAAGAGCCCACAGGACCCTATAGGACCCCATAAGAGCCCATAGGACCCCATAGGACCCCATAGAACCCCAATAGAACCCCAATAGACCCCATAGGACCCCATAAGAGCCCATAAGACCCCATAAGACCCCATAGGACCCCATAAGAGCCCATAGGAGCCCATAAGACCCCATAGGACCCCATAAGAGCCCATAGGACCCCAAAGACCCCATAGAACCCCAATAGACCCCATAGGACCCCATAGAACCCCAATAGACCCCATAGGACCCCATAGAACCCCAATAGACCCCATAGGATCCCATAGGACACCATAGGACCCCAATAGACCCCATAGGACCCCATAGAACCCCAATAGACCCCATAGGACCCCATAGGACCCCAAAGACCCCATAGAACCCCAATAGACCCCATAGGACCCCATAGGACCCCAATAGACCCCATAGGATCCCATAAGACCCCATAAGAGCCCACAGGACCCCATAGGACCCCAATAGACCCCACAGGACCCCAACAGGCCCCAAAGGACCCCATAGAACCCCAATAGACCCCATAGAACCCCATAGGACCACCCCCAGCTAAAGACCCCCCCGACCCCTCCCGAGCCCCCTATGACCCCCCCAAAGACCCCCCAGACCCTCCTTAAGACCCCCCCACACAAAGACCCCCCCAAGACCCCCCTTACTCCCCCCAAAGAGCCCCCCCAAAGCCCCCCCAAGACCCCCCAACCCCAAAGACCCCCCCCAAAGACCCCCCTTACCCCCCAAAAACCCCCCGAGACCCTCTTCAACTCCCCTTACCCCTCCAACCCCCTCCCCAGACCCTCCTTAAGCCCCCCCCACCCAAAGACCCCTCAACACCCCCCCAGACCCTTAAGACTCCCCCCACCTAAAGACCCCCCCCAAGACCCCCTAGACCCACTTCAACCCCCCCTTAACCACCCCCAGACCCTCCTCAGCCCCCCAAATCCCTCCCCCAGACCCCCCCAAAGCCCTCCACCCACCCAAAGACCCCCCCAGACCCTCCTCAAGACCCCCCCCCACCCCGAAGCCTCCTCCCCATTTTATGCCCCCCCCCACCTGTCCATGGCCAACCCCAAAGACCCCCCCCAGACCCTCTTCAACCCCCCCTTACCCACCCAAAGACCCCCTCAAACCCCCCCCCTTACCCCCTCAACCCCCTCCCCAGACCCTCCTTAAGACCCCCCCTCCCCAAAGACCCCCCCAAGACTCCCCATACCCTCCTCAATCCCCCCTTACCCACCCAAAGACCCCCCCAAGACCCCCCTTACCCCACCCAAAGACCCCCCGAGACCCTCAAGACCCCCCTTACCTCCCACAAAGACCCCCCCAGACCCTCCTTAACCCTCCCCCCCACCCATAGACCCCCCCCCAAGACCCCCCCCAAGACCCCCCAGACCCTCCTCAATCCCCCCTTACCCACCCAAAGACCCCCCCAAGACCCCCCTTACCCCCTCAAATCCCCCCCCCCGACCCTTCTTAACCCCCCACCCCACCTTAAGACCCCCCCCAGACCCCCCCCCACCCCGAAGCCCCCTCTCCATTTTGTGCTACCCCCCCCCACCTGTCCATGGCCGGGACGTTCCTTCCATACCCCAAAGACCCCCCCAAAGAACCCCCCAAAACCCCCCCTTACCTCCCCCAAAGACCCCCCAGACCCTCCTTAAGACCCCCACCCACCCAAAGACCCCTTAAACCCCCCCTTACTCACCCAAAGACCCCCCAAATCCCCCCCAAAGACCCCCCTCAAAGACCCCCCAGACCCTCCTTCAGCCCCCCCCACCCAAAGACCTCCCGTAAGACCCCCCCCACCCCAAAGACCCCCCCAGACCCTCCTTAAGACCCCCACCCACCTAAAGACCCCCCTCAAGACCCTCCTTAACCCACAAAGAGCCCCTTACCCACCCAAAGACCCCCCCCCCCAAGACCCCCATTACCCCCCCAAAGACCCCCCCAACCCCCCCCCAAAGACCCCCAGTGACCCCCCCCCCACCCCGAAGCCCCCTCCCCATTTAATGCCCCCCCCCACCTGTCCATGGCCAACACCCCCACCCCAAAGACCCCCCAGGACCCCCCCCAAGACCCCCCAGACCCTCTTCAACCCCCCCTTACCCACCCAAAGACCCCCTCAAATCCCCCCCTTACCCCCTCAACCCCCTCCCCAGACCCAAAGACCCCCCCCCCAGAGCCCCCCCCCCGAAGCCCCCTCCCCATTTAGTGCCCCCCCCCCACCTGTCCATGGCCAGCACGTTCCTTCCATATCCCAAAGACCCCCCCCCCCCAAAGACCCCCCTTAACCACCCAAAGACCCCCCCAGACTCTCCTTAACCCCCCCCCCACCCAAAGACCCCCCCCAGACCCCCCAGACCCTCCTCAATCCCCCCTTACCCACCCAAAGACCCCCCAAACCCCCCCCTTAACCACCCAAATCCTCCCCCAGACCCTCCTTAAGACCCCCCACCAACCAAAGACCCCCCATAAGACCCCCCCCCCCCCGAAGCCCCCTCCCCATTTAGTGCCCCCCCCCACCTGTCCATGGCGGGCACGTTCCTCTTGCCCATCATGTTCCTGTATCTCAGTGCGATGTGGATGCACAGGAACACGGCGATGCCGTCGTAGCAGGCGCTGACGTAACCCTCCATGTGCTTCTGCGGGACCCCCCCCCAAATTCAGTCAGAGACCCCCCCTCAAATTAAAACGGGGTCCAAGGGATCCATAGGGACCAAACTCCCCCTCAAAGGGGTCCAAATCCCCCCTCAAAGACCCCCATTCCATCCCCAAAGACCCCCAAACCAACCCCAACCCAAGACCCCCCCCAAAGACCCCCAATGTGAGACCCCCCCAGAAGACCCCCAACCCAACCCCAAAGACCCCCAATGCGAGACCTCCCCAAAGACCCCAAGACCCCCCCCCAAAATACCCCCAACCCCAACCCAAGACCCCCCCCAAAAAGACCCCCATTCCATCCCCAAAGACCCCCAACCCCAAGACCCCCCCCCAAAGACCCCCAATCCATCCCCAAAGACCCCCAATATGAGACCCCCCCCAGAAGACCCCCAACCCAACCCCAAAGACCCCCAACCCAACCAACATCGTAGCAGGCGCTGACGTAACCCTCCATGTGCTTCTGCGGGACCCCCCCCCAAATTCAATCAGAGACCCCTCCTCAAATTAAAGGGGGTCTAAGGGATCCAAAGGGACCAACCCCCCCCCTCAAAGGGGTCCAAATCCCCCCTCAAAGACCCCCATTCCATCCCCAAAGACCCCCAAACCAACCCCAACCTAAGACCCCCCCCCAAAGACCCCCAATGTGAGACCCCCCCAGAAGACCCCCAACCCAACCCAAAAGACCCCCAATCAATCCCTAAAGACCCCCAATGTGAGACCCCCCCAGAAGACCCCCAACCCAACCCCAAAGATCCCCAATGTGAGACCTCCCCAAAGACCCCCAAGACCCCCCCCAAAAGACCCCCAACACAAGACCCCCCCAAAAGACCCCCATTCCATCCCCAAAGACCCTCAACCCCAAGACCCCCAACCCGAGACCCCCCCAAAGACCCCCAACTCCAACCCAAACACCCCCAGCCCAACCTCAAAAGACCCCCAACCCAACCCCAAAGACCCCCAACCCAAGACCCCCCCCAAAGACCCCCAATCCATCCCCAAAGACCCCCAATATGAGACCCCCCCCAGAAGACCCCCAACCCAACCCCAAAGACCCCCAACCCAACCAACATCGTAGCAGGCGCTGACGTAACCCTCCATGTGCTTCTGCAGGACCCCCCCCCAAATTCAGTCAGAGACCCCTCCTCAAATTAAAACGGGGTCCAAGGGATCCATAGGGCCCAAACTCCCCCCTCAAAGGGGTCCAAATCCCCCCTCAAAGACCAGCAATCCAACCATAAAGACCCCCAATCCATCCCCAAAGACCCCCAACCCAACCCCAAGACCCCCCCCCAAAGACCCCCAAACCAACCCCAAAGACCCCCAAACCAACCCCAACCCAAGACCCCCCCCAAAGACCCCCAATGTGAGACCCCCCCAGAAAACCCCCAACCCAACCCCAAAGACCCCCAATGTGAGACCCCCCCCAAAGACCCCCAACCCAACCCCAAAAGACCCCCAATCCAACACCAAAGACCCCCAATGTGAGACCACCCCCAAAAGACCCCCAACCCCAACCCAAGACCCCCCCCCAAAGACCCCAATCCATCCCCAAAGACCCTCAACCCCAAGACCCCCCTGTGAAGATCCCCCCAAAGACCCCCAATCCAACCCAAAAGACCCCCAACCCAACCCCCAATCCAAGACCCCCCCCAAAGACCCCCAACCCAACCCAAGAACCCCCCCTAGAGACCCCCATTCCATCCCCAAAGACCCCCAATCCAACCCCAAAGACCCCCAACCCAACCCCAAAGACCCCCAATCCATCCCCAAAGACCCCCAATGTGAGACCCCCCCCAGAAGACCCCCATTCCATCCCCAAAGACCCTCAACCCCAAGACCCCCAACCCGAGACCCCCAACCCAACCAGAGAACCCCCCCTAGAGACCCCAAATCCATCCCCAAAGACCCCCAATCCAACACCAAAGACCCCCAACCCAAGACCCCCCCCAAAAGCCCCCCAAAACAAACCTGAAAGACCCCCAATCCAACCCAAAGACCCCCAACCCAAGACCCCCCCCAAAGACACCCAACCCAAACCCAAAGACCCCCAGCCCAACCTCAAAAGACCCCCAACCCAACTCCAACCCAAGACCCCCAAACCAACCCCAAGATCCCCCCCAAAGACCCCCAACCCAACCCCAAAGACCCCCAACCCAACCAACATCGTAGCAGGCGCTGACGTAACCCTCCATGTGCTTCTGCGGGACCCCCCCCCCAAATTCAGTCAGAGACCCCTCCTCAAATTAAAAGGGGGTCCAAGGGATCCAAAGGGACCAACCCCCCCCCTCAAAGGGGTCCAAATCCCCCCTCAAAGACCCCCATTCCATCCCCAAAGACCCCCAAAGCAACCCCAACCCAAGACCCCCCCCAAAGACCCCCAATGTGAGATCCCCCCAGAAGACCCCCAACCCAACCCCAAAGACCCCCAATCAATCCCCAAAGACCCCCAAAGTGAGACCCCCCCAAAAGACCCCCAACCCAAGACCCCCAATCCAACCCCAAAGACCCCCAATGTGAGACCCCCCCAAAAGACCCCCAACCCAAGACCCCCAACCCAACCCCAAAGACCCCCAATGCGAGACCTCCCCAAAGACCCCCAAGACCCCCACCAAAAGACCCCCAACCCAAGACCCCCCCCAAAAAAGACCCCCATTCCATCCCCAAAGACCCTCAACCCCAAGACCCCCCCCCCAAAGACCCCCAATCCATCCCCAAAGACCCTCAATCCCAAGACCCCCAACCCAAGACCCCCCCCAAAGACCCCCAACCCAACCCAAGAACCGCCCCTAGAGACCCCCATTCCATCCCCAAAGACCCCCAAACCAACCCCAAAAACCCCCAACCCAACCCCAAAGACCCCCAATCCAACCCCAAAGACCCCCAACCCCAAAGACCCCCATTCCATCCCCAAAGACCCCCAATCCAACCCCAAAGACCCCCAACCCAACCCCAAAGACCCCCAACCCCAAAGACCCCCAATCCATCCCCAAAGACCCCCAATATGAGACCCCCCCCAGGAGACCCCCAACCCAACCCCGAAGACCCCCAACCCAACCAACATCGTAGCAGGCGCTGACGTAACCCTCCATGTGCTTCTGCGGGACCCCCCCCCAAATTCAATCAGAGACCCCTCCTCAAATTAAAGGGGGTCTAAGGGGTCCAAAGGGACCAACCCCCCCTCAAAGGGGTCCAAATCCCCCCTCAAAGACCCCCATTCCATCCCCAAAGACCCCCAAACCAACCCCAACCCAAGACCCCCCCCAAAGACCCCCAATGTGAGACCCCCCCAGAAGACCCCCAACCCAACCCCAAAGACCCCCAATGTGAGACCCCCCCAGAAGACCCCCAACCCAACCCCAAAGACCCCCAATGTGAGACCCCCCCAGAAGACCCCCAACCCAACCCCAAAGACCCCCAATCAATCCCTAAAGACCCCCAATGTGAGACCCCCCCAGAAAACCCCCAACCCAACCCCAAAGACCCCCAATGCGAGACCTCCCCAAAGACCCCCAAGACCCCCCCCCAAAAGACCCCCAACCCCAACCCAAGACCCCCCCCCAAAGACCCCCAATCCATCCCCAAAGACCCTCAACCCCAAGACCCCCAACCCGAGACCCCCCCCAAAGACCCCCAACCCAACCCTAAAGACCCCCAATGTAAGACCCCCCTGTGAAGACCCCCCAAAAGACCCCCAATCCATCCCCAAAGACCCCCAACCCAAGACCCCCCCCCCAAAGACCCCCAACCCAACCCAAGAACCCCCCCTAGAGACCCCAAATCCATCCCCAAAGACCCCCAATCCAACACCAAAGACCCCCAACCCAAGACCCCCCCCAAAAGCCCCCCAAAACAAACCTGAAAGACCCCCAATCCAACCCAAAGACCCCCAACCCAAGACCCCCCCCAAAGACACCCAACCCAAACCCAAAGACCCCCAGCCCAACCTCAAAAGACCCCCAACCCAACTCCAACCCAAGACCCCCAAACCAACCCCAAGACCCCCCCCAAAGACCCCCAACCCAACCCCAAAGACCCCCAACCCAACCAACATCGTAGCAGGCGCTGACGTAACCCTCCATGTGCTTCTGCGGGACCCCCCCCCAAATTCAGTCAGAGACCCCTCCTCAAATTAAAACGGGGGGTCCAAGGGATCCATAGGGACCAAACTCCCCCTCAAAGGGGTCCAAATCCCCCCTCAAAGACCCCCATTCCATCCCCAAAGACCCCCAAACCAACCCCAACCCAAGACCCCCCCCAAAGACCCCCAATGTGAGACCCCCCCAGAAGACCCCCAACCCAACCCCAAAGACCCCCAGTCAATCCCTAAAGACCCCTAATGTGAGACCCCCCCAGAAAACCCCCAACCCAACCCCAAAGACCCCCAATGCGAGACCTCCCCAAAGACCCCCAAGACCCCCCCAAAAGACCCCCAACACAAGACCCCCCCCAAAAGACCCCCAATCCATCCCCAAAGACCCCCAACCCAAGACCCCCCCCCAAAGACCCCCAACCTAACCCAAGAACCGCCCCTAGAGACCCCAAATCCATCCCCAAAGACCCCCAATCCAACACCAAAGACCCCCAACCCAAGACCCCCCCCAAAACAAACCCGAAAGACCCCCAATCCATCCCCAAAGACCCCCAACCCAACCCCTAAAGACCCCCAACCCAAGACACCCCCAAAGACCCCCAGCCCAACCTCAAAAGACCCCCAACCCAACTCCAACCCAAGACCCCCCCCAAAGACCCCCAACCCAACCCTAAAGACCCCCAATGCAAGACCCCCCTGTGAAGACCCCCCAAAAGACCCCCAATCCATCCCCAAAGACCCCCAACCCAAGACCCCCCCCCAAAGACCCCCAACCCAACCCAAGAACCCCCCCTAGAGACCCCAAATCCATCCCCAAAGACCCCCAATCCAACACCAAAGACCCCCAACCCAAGACCCCCCCCAAAAGCCCCCCAAAACAAACCTGAAAGACCCCCAATCCAACCCAAAGACCCCCAACCCAAGACCCCCCCCAAAGACACCCAACCCAAACCCAAAGACCCCCAGCCCAACCTCAAAAGACCCCCAACCCAACTCCAACCCAAGACCCCCAAACCAACCCCAAGACCCCCCCCAAAGACCACCAACCCAACCAACATCGTAGCAGGCGCTGACGTAACCCTCCATGTGCTTCTGCGGGACCCCCCCCCAAATTCAATCAGAGACCCCTCCTCAAATTAAAGGGGGTGTAAGGGGTCCAAAGGGACCAACCCCCCCTCAAAGGGGTCCAAATCCCCCCTCAAAGATCAGCAATTCAACCCCAAAGACCCCCAATGCGAGACCTCCCCAAAGACCCCCAAGACCCCCCCCCAAAAGACCCCCAACCCCAACCCAAGACCCCCCCCAAAAAGACCCCCATTCCATCCCCAAAGACCCCCAACCCCAAGACCCCCCCCAAAGACCCCCAAACCAACCCCAAAGACCCCCAATCCAACCCCAAAGACCCCCAAGCCATCCCCAAAGACCCCCAACCTGAAAGACCCCCAATCCATCCCCAAAGACCCCCAACCCAACCCCAAAAGACCCCCAACCCAAGACCCACCCCTAAAGACCCCCAATCCATCCCCAAAGACCCCCAACCCAACCCCAAAGACCCCCAACCCAAGACCCACCCCCAAAGACCCCCAACCCAACCCCAAAGACCCCCAACCCAACCAACATCGTAGCAGGCGCTGACGTAACCCTCCATGTGCTTCTGCGGGACCCCCCCCCAAATTCAGTCAGAGACCCCTCCTCAAATTAAAGGGGGTCCAAGGGATCCATAGGGACCAAACTCCCCCTCAAAGGGGTCCAAATACCCCCTCAAAGACCAGCAATTCAACCCCAAAGACCCCCAATGCGAGACCTCCCCAAAGACCCCCAAGACCCCCCCCCAAAAGACCCCCAACCCCAACCCAAGACCCCCCCCAAAAAGACCCCCATTCCATCCCCAAAGACCCCCAACCCCAAGACACCCCCCAAAGACCCCCAAACCAACCCCAAAGACCCCCAATCCAACCCCAAAGACCCCCAAGCCATCCCCAAAGACCCCCAACCCAACCCCAAAAGACCCCCAACACAAGACCCCCCCCCAAAGACCCCCAATCCATCCCCAAAGACCCCCAACCCAAACAACATCGTAGCAGGCGCTGACGTAACCCTCCATGTGCTTCTGCGGGACCCCCCCCCAAATTCAGTCAGAGACCCCATGGGAACCCAATAGACCCCAATAGACCCCATAGGAACCCATAGGACTGCAATAGACCCCAATAGACCCCATAGGACCCCAACAGACCCCATAAGAACCCAATAGACCCCATAGGAACCCATAGAACCCCAATAGACCCCAATAGACCCCATAGGACCCCAATAGACCCCATAGGACCCCATAAGACCCCAATAGGACCCCATAGGACCCCAATAGACCCCACTAGACCCCATAGGACCCCATAGGACCCCACTAGACCCCATAGGACCCCATAAGACCCCAACAGACACCATAGGAACCCAATAGACCCCAACAGACACCATAAAACCCCATAGAGCCCCATAGGAACCCAATAGACCCCATAGGACCCCATAGGACCCCATAGGACCCCATAAGACCCCAGTAGACCCCATAGGACCCCAATAGACCCCATAGGACCCCAATAGACCCCAATAGACCCCAATAGACCCCATAGGACCCGATAGGACCCCAATAGACCCCATAGGAACCCAATAGACCCCATAGGACCCCATAGGACCCCAATAGACCACATATGACCCCACTAGACCCCATAGGACCCCAATAGACCCCAATAGACCCCAAAGGACCCCAATAGACCCCATAGGACCCCATAGGACCCCAATAGACCCCATAGAACCCCAATAGACCCCAATAGACCCCATAGGACCCCATAAGACCCCAACAGACACCATAGGAACCCAATAGACCCCAACAGACACCATAAAACCCCATAGAGCCCCATAGGAACCCAATAGACCCCATAGGACCCCATAGGACCCCATAGGACCCCATAAGACCCCAGTAGACCCCATAGGACCCCAATAGACCCCATAGGACCCCAATAGACCCCAATAGACCCCAATAGACCCCATAGGACCCGATAGGACCCCAATAGACCCCATAGGAACCCAATAGACCCCATAGGACCCCATAGGACCCCAATAGACCACATATGACCCCACTAGACCCCATAGGACCCCAATAGACCCCAATAGACCCCAAAGGACCCCAATAGACCCCATAGGACCCCATAGGACCCCAATAGACCCCATAGAACCCCAATAGACCCCAATAGACCCCATAGGACCCCATAGAACCCCAATAGACCCCAATAGACCCCATAGGACCCCATAGGACCCCAATAGACCCCATAGGACCCCAGTAGGACCCCAATAGACCCCATAGAACCCCACTAGCCCCCATAGGACCCCATAGGACCCACCAGGAACATGTTTAGGGTCCTGCCCATGACGTCCCCATAGAGTTTCATGGCATCCCCAATAGACCCCATAGGACCCCAATAGACCCCATAGGACCCCATAGGACCCCAATAGACCCCATAGGATCCCAATAGACCCCCATAGGTCCCCATAGGACCCCAATAGGACCCCAATAGACCCCAATAGACCCCATAGGACCCCAATAGACCCCAATAGACCCCATAGGACCCCACTAGACCCCATAGGACCCACCAGGAACATGTTTAGGGTCCTGCCCATGACGTCCCCATAGAGTTTCATGGCGTCCCCAGTAGACCCCATAGGACCCCAATAGACCCCATAGGACCCCATAGGACCCACGAGGAACATGTTTAGGGTCCTGCCCATGACGTCCCCATAGAGTTTCATGGCGTCCCCAGTAGACCCCATAGGACCCCAATAGACCCCATAGGACCCCATAGGACCCACGAGGAACATGTTTAGGGTCCTGCCCATGACGTCCCCATAGAGTTTCATGGCGTCCCCATAAGACCCCATAAGACCCCAATAGACCCCATAGGACCCCAATAGACCCCAATAGCCCCCATAGGACCCCATAGGACCCACGAGGAACATGTTTAGGGTCCTGCCCATGACGTCCCCATAGAGTTTCATGGCGTCCCCAATAGACCCCATAGGACCCCAATAGACCCCAATAGACCCCATAGGACCCCAATAGCCCCCATAGGACCCCATAGGACCCACGAGGAACATGTTTAGGGTCCTGCCCATGACGTCCCCATAGAGTTTCATGGCGTCCCCAATAGACCCCATAGGACCCCAAACGAGCCCATAGGACCCCAATATACCCCAAACGAGCCCATAGGACCCCACTAGACCCCATAGAACCCCAATAGACCCCAATAGAGCCCATAGGACCCCAATAGACCCCATAGGACCCCAATAGACCCCCATAGGTCCCCATAGGACCCCAATAGGACCCCATAGGACCCCAATAGACCCCATAGGACCCCAATAGACCCCCATACGTCCCCATAGGACCCCAATAGGACCCCATAGGACCCCAATAGACCCCATAGGACCCCAATAGACCCCTTAGGACCCCAATAGACCCCATAGGACCCCAATAGACCCCCATACGTCCCCATAGGACCCCAATAGGACCCCATAGGACCCCAATAGACCCCAATAGACCCCATAGGACCCCAATAGCCCCCATAGGACCCCATAGGACCCCACTAGACCCCATAGGACCCCACTAGACCCCAATAGACCCCATAGGACCCCAATAGACCCCAATAGACCCCATAGAACCCCAATAGCCCCCATAGGACCCCATAGGACCCACGAGGAACATGTTTAGGGTCCTGCCCATGACGTCCCCATAGAGTTTCATGGCGTCCCCAATAGACCCCATAGGAACCCAATAGACCCCATAGGACCCCAATAGACCCCATAGGACCCCAATAGACCCCCATACGTCCCCATAGGACCCCAATAGACTCCATAGGACCCCATAGGACCCCATAGAACCCCATAGGACCCCAATAGACGCCATAGGACCCCACTAGACCCCATAGGACCCCAATAGACCCCAAAGGACCCCAATAGACCCCATAGGACCCCACTAGACCCCATAGAACCCCAATAGACCCCATAGGACCCCAATAGACCCCATAGGACCCACGAGGAACATGTTTAGGGTCCTGCCCATGACGTCCCCATAGAGTTTCATGGCATCCCCAATAGCCCCCGTAGGACCCCAATAGACCCCATAGGACCCCAATAGACCCCATAGGACCCCAATAGACCCCATAGGACCCCATAAGACCCCATAGGACCCCATAAGACCCCAATAGGACCCCAATAGACCCCATAGGACCCCACTAGACCCCATAGGACCCCATAGGACCCCAATAGACCCCATAGGACGCCAATAGACCCCATAGGACCCCATAGGACCCACCAGGAACATGTTCAGGGTCCTGCCCATGACGTCCCCATAGAGTTTCATGGCGTCCCCAATAGACCCCATAGGACCCCAATAGACCCCAATAGACCCCATAGGACCCCAATAGACCCCAATAGACCCCATAGGACCCCAATAGACCTCATAGGACCCCAATAGACCCCAATAGACTCCATAGGACCCCAATAGACCCCATAGGACCCCAATAGACCCCACAGGACCCTAATAGACCCCATAGGACCCCATAAGACCACAATAGGACCCCAATAGACCCCAATAGGACCCCAATAGACCCCATAGGACCCCATAAGACCACAATAGGACCCCAATAGAACCCAATAGGACCCCAATAGACCCCGATAGACCCCATAGGACCCCAATAGACCCCAATAGACCCCATAGGACCCCATAGGACCCCAATAGACCCCATAGGACCCCACTAGACCCCATAGAACCCCAATAGACTCCAATAGACCCCATAGGACCCCAATAGCCCCCATAGGACCCCAATAGACCCCCATAGGACCCCAATAGACCCCATAGGACCCCAATAGACCCCAATAGACCCCATAGGACCCCAACAGACCCCATAGGACCCCAATAGACCCCATAGGACCCACGAGGAACATGTTTAGGGTCCTGCCCATGACGTCCCCATAGAGTTTCATGGCGTCCCCAATAGACCCCATAGGACCCCAATAGGACCCCATAGGACCCCAATAGACCCCATAGGACCCCATAGAACCCCATAGGACCCCAATAGACCCCATAGGACCCCATAGGACCCACGAGGAACATGTTTAGGGTCCTGCCCATGACGTCCCCATAGAGTTTCATGGCGTCCCCAATAGACCCCATAGGACCCCAACAGACCCCATAGGACCTCAATAGACCCCACAGGACCCCAACAGACCCCATAGGACCCCAATAGGACCCCATAGGACCCCAATAGACCCCATAGGACCCACGAGGAACATGTTTAGGGTCCTGCCCATGACGTCCCCATAGAGTTTCATGGCGTCCCCAATAGACCCCATAGGACCCCAATAGACCACAATAGACCCCATAGAACCCCAATAGACCCCAATAGACCCCATAGGACCCCAATAGACCCCATAGGACCCCACTAGACCCCATAGGACCCCAATAGACCCCATAGGACCCACCAGGAACATGTTTAGGGTCCTGCCCATGACGTCCCCATAGAGTTTCATGGCGCCCCCAATAGACCCCATAGGACCCCAATAGACCCCAATAGACCCCATAGGACCCCAATAGACCCCCATACGTCCCCATAGGACCCCAATAGACCCCAATAGACCCCATAGGACCCCACTAGACCCCATAGGACCCCAATAGACCCCATAGGACCCCAACAGACCCCATAGGACCCCAATAGACCACATATGACCCCACTAGACCCCATAGGACCCCATAGGACCCCAATAGACCCCATAGGACCCAATAGACCCCATAGGACCCCATAGGACCCACGAGGAACATGTTTAGGGTCCTGCCCATGACGTCCCCATAGAGTTTCATGGCGTCCCCAATAGACCCCATAGGACCCCAATAGACCCCATAGGACCCCAATAGGACCCCAATAGACCCCATAGGACCCAATAGACCCCATAGGACCCCATAGGACCCACGAGGAACATGTTTAGGGTCCTGCCCATGACGTCCCCATAGAGTTTCATGGCGTCTCCCCCCGACACAGCGAAGAAGTCGCACAGGAACAGGAACTCGCGGCAGCTGTTGTCGACCAGCGCGTAGTGCTGGCTGCGGAACAGGGCCTCAAACGGGTACTATAAGGTCAAAGGTCAAAGGTTAGGCCCTAAAGGTCAAAGGTCAAACCCTAAGGGGTCAAGGGTCAGACCCTAAGAGGTCAAAGGTTAAAGGGTCGTTAGGGTCAGGGGTGGGGTTATGGGGGAAGGTATGGGGTTATGGGGTGGCTGCGGAACAGGGCCTCAAACGGGTACTGCGGGGTCAGAGGGCAAAGGTTAGGCCCTAAGGTCAAAGGTCAGACCCTAAAGGTCAAAGGTTAAAGGGTCGTTAGGGTCTGGGGTGGGGTTATGGGCCTCAAACGGGTACTAAAGGGCAGGGGTCACAGGTCATACCCTAGGGGTCAAAGGTCAGACCCTAAAAGGTCAAAGGGGGGGGGGCTACGGGGTCACTTCCAGGTCAATGTGCGATTTTACAGGGTCACTTCCGGGTCAATCTATGGGGGGGGGGGGGGGGGAGGAAGGGTTATGAAGTCACTTCCGGGTCAATCGAATCGGGGGGGGGGGGGTTATGGGGTTATTTCCGGGTCAATCTATGGGGGGTTATGGGGTTACTTCCGGGTCATTCTAAGTCTGAAGGCGGGGGGGGGCGGGGGTTCAGAGTCACTTCCGGGTCTATGGGGTGGGTTCAGTGTCACTTCCGGGTTTATGGGGTTAGTTCGGGTCACTTCCGGGCCTATGGGGTCACTTCCGGGTCTATGGGGGTGGGTTCGTGGTCACTTCCGGGTCTATGGGGTCACTTCCGGGTCTATGGGGTGGGTTCAGGGTCACTTCCGGGTCTATGGGGTCACTTCCGGGTCTATAGAGTGACTTCAGGGTCACTTCCGGGTCTATGGGGTGGGTTCAGGGTCACTTCCGGGTCTATGGGGTCACTTCCGGGTCTATGGGGGAGGGTTCAGTGTCACTTCCGGGTCTATGGGGTCACTTCCGGGTCTATGGGGTGGGTTCAGCGTCACTTCCGGGTCTATGGGGGTCACTTCCGGGTCTATGGGGCGGGTTCGGGGTCACTTCCGGGTCTATGGGGTCACTTCCGGGTCTATGGGGTGGGTTCAGCGTCACTTCCGGGTCTATGGGGTCACTTCCGGGTCTATAGGGTGACTTCAGGGTCACTTCCGGGTCTATGGGGGTGGATTGAGGGTCACTTCCGGGTCTATGGGGTGGGTTCAGGGTCACTTCCGGGTCTATGGGGGTGGGTTCAGGGTCACTTCCGGGTCTATGGGGGTGGGTTGAGCGTCACTTCCGGGTCTATGGGGTGACTTCAGGGTCACTTCCGGGTCTATGGGGGTGGATTCAGTGTCACTTCCGGGTCTATGGGGCGGGTTCAGCGTTACTTTCGGGTCTATGGGGTCACTTCCGGGTCTATGGGGTGGGTTCAGGGTCACTTCCGGGTCTATGGGGTCACTTCCGGGTCTATAGAGTGACTTCAGGGTCACTTCCGGGTCTATAGCGTGACTTCAGGGTCACTTCCGGGTCTATGGGGGTGGGTTCAGCGTCACTTCCGGGTCTATGGGGTGGGTTCAGTGTCACTTCCGGGTCTATGGGGTCACTTCCGGGTCTATGGGGGTGGGTTCAGTGTCACTTCCGGGTCTATGGGGGTGACTTCAGTGTCACTTCCGGGTCTATGGGGTGGGTTCAGGGTCACTTCCGGGTCTATAGGGGTGGATTGAGGGTCACTTCCGGGTCTATGGGGTCACTTCCGGGTTTATGGGGTTAGTTCAGGGTCACTTCCGGGTCTATGGGGTGGGTTCAGTGTCACTTCCGGGTCTATGGGGGTGGATTGAGGGTCACTTCCGGGTCTATGGGGGTGGGTTCAGTGTCACTTCCGGGTCTATGGGGCGGGTTCAGTGTCACTTCCGGGTCTATGGGGTCACTTCCGGGTCTATGGAGTGACTTCAGGGTCACTTCCGGGTCTATGGGGTCACTTCCGGGTCTATGGGGGTGGGTTCAGGATCACTTCCGGGTCTCTGGGGTCACTTCCGGGTCTATAGCGTGACTTCAGGGTCACTTCCGGGTCTATGGGGTGGATTCAGTGTCACTTCCGGGTCTATGGGGCGGGTTCAGCATCACTTCCGGGTCTATGGGGTCACTTCCGGGTCTATAGCGTGACTTCAGGGTCACTTCCGGGTCTATGGGGGTGGGTTCAGCGTCACTTCCGGGTCTATGGGGTGGGTTCAGTGTCACTTCCGGGTCTATGGGGTCACTTCCGGGTCTATGGGGGTGGGTTCAGTGTCACTTCCGGGTCTATGGGGGTGACTTCAGGGTCACTTCCGGGTCTATGGGGGTGGGTTCAGGGTCACTTCCGGGTCTATGGGTCACTTCCGGGTCTATGGGGTGGGTTCATGGTCACTTCCGGGTCTATGGGGTTAGTTCGGGTCACTTCCGGGTCTATGGGGTCACTTCCGGGTCTATGGGGTGGGTTCAGCGTCACTTCCGGGTCTATGGGGGTGGATTGAGGGTCACTTCCGGGTCTATGGGGTGGGTTCAGTGTCACTTCCGGGTCTATGGGGTTAGTTCGGGTCACTTCCGGGTCTATGGGGTCACTTCCGGGTCTATAGAGTGACTTCAGGGTCACTTCCGGGTCTAAGGGGTGAGTTCAGGGTCACTTCCGGGTCTATGGGGGTGGATTGAGGTTCACTTCCGGGTCTACGGGGGTGGGTTCTGCGTCACTTCCGGGTCTATGGGTCACTTCCGGGTCTATGGGGTGGGTTCAGGGTCACTTCCGGGTCTATGGGGTGGGTTCAGCGTCACTTCCGGGTCTATGGGGTCACTTCCGGGTCTATGGGGTGGGTTCAGTGTCACTTCCGGGTCTATGGGGTTAGTTCGGGTCACTTCCGGGTCTATGGGGTCACTTCCGGGTCTATGGGGTGGGTTCAGCGTCACTTCCGGGTCTATGGGGTCACTTCCGGGTCTACGGGGGTGGGTTCAGGGTCACTTCCGGGTCTATGGGGTCACTTCCGGGTCTATAGGGCGGGTTCAGAATCACTTCCGGGTCTATGGGGGTGGATTGAGGGTCACTTCCGGGTCTATGGGGTCACTTCCGGGTCTATGGGGTGGGTTCAGAGTCACTTCCGGGTCTATGGGGTCACTTCCGGGTCTATAGGGTGGGTTCAGGGTCACTTCCGGGTCTATGGGGGTGGATTGAGGGTCACTTCCGGGTCTATGGGGTCACTTCCGGGTCTATGGGGGTGGGTTCAGTGTCACTTCCGGGTCTATGGGGTGGGTTCAGGGTCACTTCCGGGTCTATGGGGGAGGGTTCAGGGTCACTTCCGGGTCTATGGGGTCACTTCCGGGTCTATGGGGTGACTTCAGTGTCACTTCCGGGTCTATGGGGGTGGATTGAGGGTCACTTCCGGGTCTATGGGGTCACTTCCGGGTCTATGGGGGTTAGTTCAAGGTCACTTCCGGGTCTATGGGGTCACTTCCGGGTCTATGGGGTGGGTTCATGGCTACTTCCGGGTGTATGGGGGTGTGTAATGGCTTCATTTCCGGGTTATATGTCACTGACCCGGATGTCCCCTCGCTGTGCCGCGTGCGGGACGATGATGGGCGCCTCCAGCTCCGCGCCGCCCAACAGCGCCCCCCGGTGACCGAGAGTGAAAACGGTGTTACGGGAACGGAGGGACGGCTTCGAGAAAAAGCCTATGGGGGGTGTTAAGGGGTAATGGGCTCATATAGGGGTATATGGGGTTATATGGGGGGATATGGGGGGATATGAGGGAGATATGGGGGGATATGGGGTTATATGGGGGGATATGGGGTTATATGGGGTTATATGGGGGGATATGGGGTTATATGGGGTTATATGGGGTTATATGGGGGGATATGGGGTTATATGGGGTTATATGGGGGGATATATGGGGTTATATGGGGTTATATGGGGGGATATATGGGGTTATATGGGGGGATATGGGGTTATATGGGGTTATATGGGGTTATATGGGGTTATATGGGGGGATATGGGGTTATATGGGGTTATATGGGGTTATATGGGGGGATATGGGGTTATATGGGGGGATATGGGGCTGCTATGGGGTTATATGGGGGGATATGGGGTTATATGGGGGTATATGGTGGGTATGGGGATATATGGGGTTATATGGGGTTATATGGGGTTATATGGGGTTATATGGGGTTATATGGGGGGATATGGGGTTATATGGGGGGATATGGGGGGATATGGGGTTATATGGGGGGATATGGGGGATAAATGGAGTTATATGGGGGGATATGGGGTTATATGGGGGGGATATGGGGTTATATGGGGGGATATGGGGTTATATGGGGGGTTATATGGGGTGTTATGGGGGGATATGGGGTTACGGGAACAGAGGGACGGCTTCGAGAAAAAGCCTATGGGGGATGTTAAGGGGTAATGGACTCATATAGGGCTGATAGAATGGGGGATATGGGGTTATATGGGGTTATATGGGGGGATAGGGGGGGATATGGGGTTATAGGGGGGGATATAGGGGGGTTATATGGGGTTATATGGGGGGATATGGGGTTATATGGGGGGATATGGGGTTATATGGGGGATATGGGGTTATATGGGGTTATATGGGGTTATAGGGGGGTTATATGGGGTTATATGGGGGGATATGGGGTTATATGGGGGGGATATGGGGTTATATGGGGGGATATGGGGGTTATATGGGGTTATATGGGGGGATATGGGGGGATATGGGGTTATATGGGGGGATATGGGGGTTATATGGGGTTATATGGGGGGATATGGGGGGATATGGGGTTATATGGGGGTATATGGGGTTATATGGGGGGATATAGGGGGGTATATGGGGGGATATGGGGTTATATGGGGGGATATGGGGTTATATGGGGGGTTATATGGGGTTATATGGGGGGATATGGGGGAATATGGGGTTATAGGGGGGGATATGGGGTTATAGGGGGGGATATGGGGCAGATATAGGGCTGATATAGGGCAGCTATGGGGTTATATGGGGGGATATGGGGGGATATGGGGTTATATGGGGGGATATGGGGGGATATGGGGTTATATGGGGGGTATGGGGTTATATGGGGGGGGTATGGGGTTATAGGGGGGTTATATGGGGGGATATGGGGGGATATGGGGGGATATGGGGCAGATATAGGGCTGATATGGGGCAGCTATGGGGTTATATGGGGGGATATGGGGGGGGTATGGGGTTCTATGGGGTTATATGGGGGGATATGGGGCGTTATGGGGTTATATGGGGGGATATGGGGTTATATGGGGGGATATGAGGGATATAGGGGGGATATAGGGGGATATGGGGGGATATGGGGTTATATGGGGGGATATGGGGGGAATATGTGGTTATATGGGGGGATATGGGGTTATATGGGGTTATATGGGGTTATATGGGGTTATATGGGGTGTATGGGGTTATATGGGGGGATATGGGGTTACATGGGGGGATATGAGGGATATAGGGGGGATATAGGGGGATATGGGGTTGTATGGGGGGATATGGGGTTATATGGGGGCATATGGGGCAGCTATGGGGTTATATGGGGGGATATGGGGTTATGGGGCAGATATAGGGCTGCTATGGGGCAGCTATGGGGTTATGTGGGGTTATGGGGGGATATGGGGGGATATGGGGTTATATGGGGGGTATGGGGTTATATGGGGGGGTATGGGGGGATATAAGGCAGATATAGGGCTGCTATGGGGATATGGGGCAGATATAGGACTGCTATGGGGTTATATGGGTTGTATGGGGGGATATGGGGTTATAGGGGGTTATATGGGGGGATATGGGGTTATATGGGGGGATATGAGGGGATATAGGGGTGTTATGGGGCAGATATAGGGCTGCTATGGGGCAGCTATGGGGTTATATGGGGTGTTATGGGGTGATATGGGGGATATAGGTAGTTATGGGGGGGATGTAGGAAGTTATGGGGGGGATATGGGGTTATATGGGGTTATATGGGGGGATATGGGGGGATATGGGGTTATATGGGGGGTATGGGGGGATATGGGGCAGATATAGGGCTGCTATGGAGTTATATGGGGGGATATGGGGTTATATGGGGGGTTATATGGGGGGATATGGGGTTATATGGGGGGATATGGGGTTATATGGGGGGATATGGGGGGATATAAGGGGGATATGGGGTATATGGGGGGATATGGGGTTATATGGGGTTATATGGGGGGATATGGGGGATATGGGGTTATATGGGGGGATATGGGGGGATATGGGGTTATATGGGGGGATATGGGGTTATATGGGGGGATATGGGGTTGTATGGGGTTATATGGGGGGATATGGGGGGATATGGGGTTATATGGGGTTATAGGGGGGATATGGGGTTATATGGGGGGATATGGGGTTATATGGGGGATATGGGGGGATATGGGGTTATATAGGGGGATATGGGGTTATAGGGGGGATATGGGGTTATATGGGGGGATATGAGGGATATAGGGGGGATATAGGGGGATATGGGGGGATATAGGGGGGGTATGGGGTTATATGGGGTAACGGGAACGGAGGGAAGGCTTCGAGAAAAAGCCTATGGGGGGTGTTAAGGGGTAATGGGCTCATATAGGGGTATATGGGGGAATATGGGGTTATAGGGGGTTATATGGGGGGATATGGGGGGATATGGGGGGATATGGGGGGATATGGGGTTATATGGGGGGATATGGGGTTATGGGTTATATGGGGGGATATGGGGTTATATGGGGGATATGGGGGGATATGGGGTTATAGGGGGGATATGGGGTTATATGGGGGGATATGGGGGGATATGGGGTTATATGGGGGGATATGGGGGGATATGGGGCAGATATAGGGCTGCTATGGGGTGTTATGGGGTTATATGGGGGGGGATATGGGGTTATATGGGGGGATATGGGGTGGTATGGGGGCATATGGGGTTATATGGGAGGGATAGGGGGATATGGGGTGTTATGGGGGGATATGAGGGGATATGGGGTTATATGGGGGGATATGGGGTTATATGGGGGATATGAGGGGATATAGGGGTGTTATGGGGCAGATATAGGGCTGCTATGGGGTTATATGGGGCAGCTATGGGGTTATATGGGGGGATATGTGGTTATATGGGGGGATATGGGGTTATATGGGGTTATATGGGGGGATATAGGGGGATATGAGGGGATATGGGGGGGGTATGGGGTTATAGGGGGGTTATATGGGGTTATATGGGGGGATATGGGGTTATATGGGGGGATATGGGGTTATATGGGGGGATATGGGGTTATATGGGGGGATATAGGGGGTATATAGGGTTGTATGGGGTGTTATGGGGTTATATAGGGGGATATGGGGAGATATGGGGGGATATGGGGTGTTATGGGGTTATATGGGTGGGATATGGGGGAGATATGGGGGGATATGGGGTTATATGGGGTTATATGGGGGGATATGGGGTTTTATGGGGCAAATATAGGGCTGCTATGGGGTTATGGGGCAGCTATGGGGTTATATAGGGGGATATGGGGGGATATGGGGTTATATGGGGGGATATGGGGGGATATGGGGTTATATGGGGGGATATGGGGGGATATGGGGTTATATGGGGGGGATATGGGGGTTATATGGGGTTATATGGCGTTATATGGGGTGTTATGGGTTTATATGGAGTTATATGGGTCGCTATGGGGCGCTATGGGGCCGTCATTAAGGATATCTTTCCTGGCCGTGTCCTCCACCCCCATCAGATCGTCCTTGTCGGCCACCTCCTCGAACTGGGGGGATTTGGGGCATTTTGAGGGGGTTTAGGGGGGATTTGGGGGTCTAAAGTGCCCCCATCTCCCCTCTTAGGACCCCCCAGACCCCCCAAATCCCTCCTTGGGACCCCCAAACCCCCCTATAATCACCATAAACACCCCCAAGCCCCCTATTATCACCATAAACCCCCCCATCTGCCCCCAAACCCCCCTATAATCCCCCCCAATCCCCCCATAATTACCCCAAAGCCCCCTATAACCCCCCAAATCCCCCCTATCTGTCCCCAAAGCCCCCCTATAATCACCCCAAACCCCCCCTAAGACCCCAAATAACCCCCCCAAAGACCCCCATAGATCCTCTATCTGCCCCCAAACCTCCCTATAATCACCCCAAAGCCCCCTATAATCACCCTAAACCCCCCCTAGACCCTCCAAGACCCCCCAAACCCCCCCTAGACCCCCAAGCCCCCATATACTCACCCCAAACCCCCCCAAGCCCCCCTATAACCCCCCAATTCCCCCCTATATGCCCCCAAATCCCCCCTATATGCCCCCTAAGACCCCCTAAACCCCCCCAGATCCGCCCTAAGGCCCCCTATAGCCCCCCAGGACCCCCCCAAAGACCCCCTAGACCCCCCAAATCCCCCCTATATGCCCCCAAATTCCCCCCAAAACCCCCCTAAGACCCCCTAGATCCCCCCAAACCCCCCCTAAGACCCCCTATAACCCCCCCCAAAGCCCCCCTAGACCCCCCCCCAACCTGCAGCTTCATGAGCCTTGCAGTGTAGGCCTTGAAGTAGGACAGGTAGATCTTGCTCATGGTGTCCACGTATTGATCCCTCACCTCCTGAGCTGCCGCCCGCTCATTGCCCAGCAGGAACAGGTAGAAATACCTGGGTATGGGGGGGGGGGGGTGTCATTTTGGGGGGGTTTGGGGGGGTTTTGGGGGCATTTTGGGGGGGTTTAGGGGGGATTTGGGGTCTAAAGAAGGGGGAGGGGGGTTGGGGGTCGTTTTGGGGGGGTATAGGGGGGATTTGGGGGGGTTTAAGGGGGGGTATTAATGGGGTTGGGGGTCTAAAGATGGGGGAGATGGGATTTGGGGGGGGGGTCGGCATTTTTGGGGGGTTTGAGGGTCATTTTGGGGGCATTTTGGGGGGGTATTAATGGGGTTGGGGGTCTAAAGAAGAAGGAGATGGGATTTGGGGGGGGTTTGGGGGGGATTTGGGGGCATTTTGGGGGGGTTTAGGGGGGATTTGGGGGTCTAAAGAAGGGGGAGGGGGGTTGGGGGTCATTTTGGGGGGGTTTGGGGGGGATTTGGGGGGCTTAGTGGGGATTTGGGGGTCTAAAGAAGGGGGAGGGGGGTTGGGGGTCATTTTGGGGGGGTTTGGGGGGGATTTGGGGTCAATTTGGGGGGATTTGGGGGTCTAAAGAAGGGGGAGGGGGGTTGGGGGTCATTTTGGGGGGGTTTGGGGGGGATTCGAGGGTATTTTGGGGGGGTTTGGGGGGGATATGAGGGGGTTGGGGGGGGTTGGGGGTCTAAATAAAGAGGAGGGGGGTTGGGGTTCGTTTTGGGGGGGTTTAGGGGGGATTTGGGGGGGTTTGGGGGACCTAGGGGGATATTAATGGGGTTAGGGGTCTAAAGATGGGGGAGATGGGATTTGGGGGGGGGGTCGGCATTTTGGGGGACTTTGGGGGGGATTTGGAGGGGTTTAGGGGGGGTATTAATGGGGTTGGGGGTCTAAAGAAGGGGGAGATGGGGGTTGGGGGTCGTTTTGGGGGGGTTTGGGGGGGATTTGGGGGTCTAAAGAAGGGGGAAATGGGGGTTGGGGGTCGTTTTGGGGGGGTTTAGGGAGGATTTGGGGTCATTTTGGGGGTCTAAAGATGGGGGAGGGGGGTTGGGGGTCGTTTTGAGGGGTATAGGGGGAATTTGGGGGGGTTTTGGGGGCATTTTGGGGGGGTTTAGGGGAGATTTGGGGTCTAAAGAAGGGGGAGATGGGATTTGGGGGGGGTTGGGGGTCATTTTGGGGGGGTTTGGGGGGGATTCGAGGGTATTTTGGGGGGGGTTTGGGGGGTTTAAAGATGGGGGAGATGGGATTTGGGGGGGTTAGGGGGGATTGGGGGTCATTTTGGGGGGGTTTAGGGGGGATTTGGGGGCATTTTGGGGGGGTTAGGGGGGATTTGGGGTCTAAAGAAGGGGGAGATGGGATTTGGGGGGGGTTGGGGGTCATTTTGGGGGGGTTTATGGGGGATTTGGGGGCATTTTGGGGGGGTTTATGGGGGATTTGGGGTCTAAAGAAGGGGGAGATGGGATTTGGGGGGGGTTGGGGGTCATTTTGGGGGGGTTTGGGGGTCATTTTGGGGGCATTTTGAGGGGGTTTAGGGGGAATTTGGGGTCTAAAGAAGGGGGAGATGGGATTTGGGGGGGGTTTAGGGGGTATTTGGGGGCATTCTGGAGGGGGGTTGGGGGTCTAAAGAAGGAAGAGATGGGGGTTGGGGGTCATTTTGGGGGGGTTTTGGGGGATTTGGGGGCATTTAGGGGGGATTTAGGGGGCATATGGGGGGTTTAGGGGGGATTTGGGGGGATTTAGGGGGGAATATGGGGGATTTGGGGGTATTTTGTGGGGGTTTAGGGGGGATTTAGGGGGGGTTGGGGGGATCTAGGGGAGGTATTAATGGGGTTGGGGGTCTAAAGAAGAAGGAGATGGGATTTGGGGGGGGTTTGGGGGGGATTTTGGGGCATTTTGGGGGGGTTTAGGGGGGATTTGGGGGTCTAAAGAAGGGGGAGGGGGGTTGGGGGTCATTTTGGGGGGGTTTGGGGGGGATTCGAGGGTATTTTGGGGGGGTTTGGGGGGGGATATGAGGGGGTTGGGGGGGGGTTGGGGGTCTAAATAAAGAGGAGGGGGGTTGGGGGTCATTTTGGGGGTGTTTAGGGGGGATTTGGGGTCATTTTGGGGGGGTTTGGGGGGGATTTGGGGGTCTAAAGAAGGGGGAGATGGGATTTGGGGGGATTTGGGGGTCATTTTGGGGGGGTTTGGGGGGATTTGGGGGCAATCTGGGGGGGTATTAATGGGGTTGGGGGTCTAAAGAAGGGGGAGATGGGGGTTGGGGGTCGTTTTGGGGGGGGTTGGGGGGGATTTGGGGGTCTAAAGAAGGGGGAAATGGGGGTTGGGGGTCGTTTTGGGGGGGTTTAGGGAGGATTTGGGGTCATTTTGGGGGTCTAAAGATGGGGGAGGGGGGTTGGGGGTCGTTTTGGGGGGGGTTGGGGGGGATTTGGGGGCATTTTGGGGGGGTTTAGGGGGGATTTGGGGTCTAAAGAAGGGGGAGATGGGATTTGGGGGGGGTTTATGGGGGATTTGGGGGCATTTTGGGGGGGGGTTGGGGGTCTAAAGAAGGAAGAGATGGGGGTTGGGGGTCATTTTGGGGGGGTTTTGGGGGATTTGGGGGCATTTTGGGGGGATTTGGGGGCATTTTGGGGGGGCTTAGGGGGGATTTGGGGGGCGTTGGGGGGGTTTAGAGGGGATATGGGGGGGTTTAGGGGGGATTTGGGGGGATTTGGGGGGAATATGGGGGGTTTAGGGGGGATATGGGGGGATTTAGGGGGAATATGGGGGGTTTAGGGGGGATTTGGGGGGAATATGGGGGGTTTAGGGGGGATTTGGGGGGAATATGGGGGGTTTAGGGGGGATTTGGGGGGATTTGGGGGGAATATGGGGGGTTTAGGGGGGATTTGGGGGGATTTAGGGGGGATATGGGGGGTTTAGGGGGGATTTGGGGGGAATATGGGGGGTTTAGGGGGGATTTGGGGGGAATATGGGGGGTTTAGGGGGGATTTGGGGGGAATATGGGGGGTTTAGGGGGGATTTGGGGACATTTTGGGTGGGTTTAGGGGGGATTTGGGGACATTTTGGGTGGGTTTAGGGGGGATTTGGGGGGGTTTAGAGGGGATATGGGGGGAATATGGGGGGTATAGGGGGGATTTGGGGGGAATATGGGGGGTTTAGGGGGGATTTGGGGGGAATATGGGGGGTTTAGGGGGGATTTGGGGGGATTTAGGGGGAATATGGGGGGTTTAGGGGGGATTTGGGGGGGTTTGGGGTCAAATTGGGGGTCATTTAGGGGGGATTTGGGGACATTTTGGGGGGGTTTTGGGGGTCTAAAGAAGGGGGAGATGGGATTTGGGGGGTGTTGGGGGTCATTTTGGGGGGGTTAGGGGGGATTTGGGGGCATTTATGGGGGTTTTGGGGGGTCTAAAGATGGGGGAGATGGGATTTGGGGGGGTTTGGGGGGGATCTGGGGGCATTTTGGGGTCATTTTGGGGGGGTTTAGGGGAGATTTGGGGGTCTAAAGAAGGGGGATATGGGGGTTGGGGGTGATTTTGGGGGGGTTTGAGGGGGATATGGGGGGATTTAGGGGGGATATGGGGGGATTGGGGGTCATTTTGGGGGGGTTTGGGGGAAATTTGGGGGCATTTTGGGGGGGTTTAGGGGGGATTTGGGGTCTAAAGAAGGGGGAGATGGGATTTGGGGGGGGTTTAGGGGGGATTTGGGGGGGTTTGGGGGTCATTTTGGGGGCATTTTGGGGGGGTTTGAGGGGGATTTGGGGGCATTTTGGGGGGGTTTGGGGGCATTTTGGGGGGGCTTAGGGGGGATTTGGGGGGGGTTGGGGGGGTTTAGGGGGGATATGGGGGGATTTAGGGGGAATATGGGGGGAATATGGGGGGTTTAGGGGGGATTTGGGGGGATTTGGGAAGAATATGGGGGGTTTAGGGGGGATTTGGGGGGAATATGGGGGGTTTAGGGGGGATTTGGGGGGATTTAGGGGGGGTTTAGGGGGGATTTGGGGGGATTTAGGGGGAATATGGGGGGTTTAGGGGGGATTTGGGGGTCTAAATAAGGGGGAAATGTGGGTTGGGGGTCGTTTTGGGGGGGTTTAGGGAGGATTTGGGGTCATTTTGGGGGTCTAAAGATGGGGGAGGGGGGTTGGGGGTCGTTTTGGGGGGGTTTAGGGGGGATTTCGGGGGGTTTGGGGGGGTATTAATGGGGTTGGGGGTCTAAAGATGGGGGAAATGGGATTTGGGGGGGTTGGGGGTCATTTTGGGGGGGTTTGGGGGTCATTTTGGGGGTATTTTGGGGGGGTTTGAGGGGGATTTGGGGGTCTAAAGAAAGAGGGGGTGTTGGGGGTCATTTTGGGGGGGGGTTTGTGATCATTTTGGGGGGGTTTAGGGGGGATTTGGGGGGGTTTCGGGGTCTAAAGAAGGGGGAGGGGGGTTGGGGGTCATTTTGGGGGGGGGGTTGGGGGGGATTTGGGGGGGGTTAGGGGGGGTTAGAGGGGATATGGGGGGGTTAAGGGGGGATATGGGGTATTTAGGGGGGATTTGGGGGGGGTTGGAGGGATCTAGGGGGGGTATTAATGGGGTTGGGGGTCTAAAGATGGGGGAGATGGGATTTGGGGGGGGTTAGGGGGGATTGGGGGTCATTTTGGGGGGGTTTAGAGGGATTTGGGGGGGGTTGGGGGGGTTTAGAGGGGATATGGGGGGGTTTTGGGGGGATATGGGGGATTTGGGGCTATTTTGTGGGGGTTTAGGGGAAATTTAGGGGGGGGGTTGGGGGGATTTAGGGGGGATATAGGGGGATTGGGGGTCATTTTGGGGGGGTTTTGGGGGGACTTGGGGGGCTTTTGGGGGGATATGGGGGGGGATATGGGGGGTTTGGGGGTCTAAAGAAGGGAGAGATGGGATTTGGGGGGGTTTATTGGTCATTTTGGGGGGTTTAGGGGGGATTTGGGGGGGGTTGGGGGGGTTTAGAGGGGATATGGGGGGGTTTAGGGGGGATATGGGGGATTTGGGGGTATTTTGTGGGGGTTTAGGGGGGATTTAGGGGGGGGTTGGGGGGATCTAGGGGGGGTATTAATGGGGTTGGGGGTCTAAAGATGGGGGAGATGGGATTTGGGGGGGGTTAGGGGGGATTGGGGGTCATTTTGGGGGGGTTTAGAGGGATTTGGGGGGGGTTGGGGGGTTTAGAGGGGATATGGGGGGGTTTTGGGGGGATATGGGGGATTTGGGGCTATTTTGTGGGGGTTTAGGGGAAATTTAGGGGGGGGGTTGGGGGGATTTAGGGGGGATATAGGGGGATTGGGGGTCATTTTGGGGGGGTTTTGGGGGGACTTGGGGGGCTTTTGGGGGGATATGGGGGGGATTTAGGGGGAATATGGGGGGTTTACGGGGGATTTGGGGGGGTTGGGGGCGATCTATGGGGGGTATTAATGGGGTTGGGGGTCTAAAGAAGAAGGAGATGGGATTTGGGGGGGGGTTTGGGGGGGATTTGGGGGCATTTTGGGGGGGTTTGGAGAAGATTTGGGGGTCTAAAAAGGGGGAGGGGGGTTGGGGGTCGTTTTGGGGGGGGGTTGGGGGGGATTTAGGGGGGCTTAGGGGGGATTTGGGGGGGTTGGGGGGGTTTAGAGGGGATATGGGGGGGTTAAGGGGGCATATGGGGTATTTAGGGGGGATTTGGGGGGGGTTGGGGGGATCTAGGGGGGGTATTAATGGGGTTGGGGGTCTAAAGAAGGGGGAAATGGGGGTTGGGGGTCGTTTTGGGGGGGTTTAGGGAGGATTTGGGGTCATTTTGGGGGTCTAAAGAAGGGGGAGGGGGGTTGGGGGTCGTTTTGGGGGGGTTTAGGAAGGATTTGGGGGCATTTTGGGGGGGTTTAGGGGGGATTTGGGGTCTAAAGAAGGGAGAGATGGGATTTGGGGGGGTTTATTGGTCATTTTGGGGGGTTTAGGGGGGATTTGGGGTCATTTTGGGGGGGTTTGGGGGAATTTGGGGGTCTAAAGAAAGAGGGGGCGTTGGGGGTCATTTTGGGGGGGGGTTTGGGATCATTTTGGGGGGGGTTTAGGGGGGATTTGGGGGGGTTTTGGGGTCTAAAGAAGGGGGAGGGGGGTTGGGGTCATTTTGGGGGGGGGTTGGGGGGAATTTGGGGGCATTTATGGGGGTTTTGGGGGGATTTAGGGGGAATATGGGGGGTTTAGGGGGGATTTGGGGGGGTAGGGGGGTCATATTGGGGGGGTTTGGGGGGATTTGGGGGTATTTTGGGGGGGTTTGGGGGGTCTAAAGATGGGGGAGATGGGATTTGGGGGGGTTAGGGGGGATTGGGGGTCATTTTGGGGGGGTTTGGGGGGGATTTAGGGGCGTTTTGGGGGGGTTTAGGGGGGATTTGGGGTCTAAAGAAGGGGGAGATGGGATTTGGGGGGGGTTGGGGGTCATTTTGGGGGGGGTTGAGGGGGATTTGGGGGGCCTAGGGGGGTATTAATGGGGTTGGGGGTCTAAAGAAGGGGGAAATGGGGGTTGGGGGTCGTTTTGGGGGGGTTTAGGGGGGATTTGGGGGGGTTTGGGGGACCTAGGGGGATATTAATGGGGTTAGGGGTCTAAAGAAGGGAGAGATGGGATTTGGGAGGGGTTGGGGGTCATTTTGGGGGGGTTTAGGGGGGATTTGGGGGCATTTTGAGGGGATTTAGGGGGGCTATGGGGGCATTTTGGGGGGATTTAGGGGGGATATGGGGGGGTTTAGAGGGGATATGGGGGGGTTTAGGGGGGATTTGGGGGTATTTTGGGGGGGTTTATGGGGGATTTGGGGCCATTTTGGGGGGGATTTGGGGGTCTAAAGAAGGGGGAAGGGGGTTGGGGGTCGTTTTGGGGGGGTTTAGGGGGGATTTGGGGTCTAAAGAAGGGGGAGATGGGATTTGGGGGGGGGTGGGGGTCATTTTGGGGGGGTTTGGGGGGGATTCGAGGGTATTTTGGGGGGGTTTGGGGGGATATGAGGGGGTTGGGGGGGGTTGGGGGTCTAAATAAAGAGGAGGGGGGTTCGGGGTCTTTTTGGGGGTGTTTGGGGGGGATTTAGGGGGGATATGGGGGGGCTTAGGGAGGATTTGGGGGGGATATGGGGGGTTTAGAGGGGATATGGGGGGGTTAAGGAGGGATATGGGGTATTTAGGGGGGATTTGGGGGGGGTTGGGGGGATCTATGGGGGTATTAATGGGGTTGGGGGTCTAAAGAAGGGAGAGATGGGGGTTGGGGGTCGTTTTGGGGGGGTTTGGGGGGGTTTAGGGGGGATTTGGGGGCATTTTGGGGGGGTTTGGGGGGGATTTGGGGTCTAAAGAAGGGGGAGATGGGATTTGGGGGGGGTTTAGGGGGGATTTGGGGTCATTTTGGGGGGGATTTGGGGGTCTAAAGAAGGAAGAGATGGGGGTTGGGGGTCATTTTGGGGGGGTTTTGGGGGATTTGGGGACATTTTGGGTGGGTTTGGAGGGGATTTGGGGGCATTTTGGGGGGGCTTAGGGGGGATTTCGGGGGGGTTGGGGGGTTTAGAGGGGATATGGGAGGGTTTAGGGGGGATTTGGGGGGATTTTGGGGGGGTTTAGGGGGGATTTGGGGTATTTTGGGGGTCATTTTGGGGGGATTTGGGGTCATTTTGGGGGTCTAAAGATGGGGGAGATGGGATTTGGGGGGGTAGGGGGGATTTGTGGTATTTTGGGGTCATTTTGGGGGGTTTAGGGGGGATTTGGGGGGGGATTTGGGGGTCTAAAGAAGGGGGAGGGGGGTTTGGGGGGGATTTGGGGTCATTTTGGGGGGGTTTAGGGGGGATTTGGGGGTCTATAAAGGGGGTTGGGGTCTTAATGGGGTTTTGGGGGGGGTCTCTTATTTGGGGGGGGGTCTGTTATTTGGGGAGGGGTCTTTGGGGGGGTCTCTGTTATTTGGGGGGGGTCTTTGGGGGGGGTCCGTACCGGTATTTGAGCAGCGCCGTCTGTGGGATCTGGTAGTTGGTCATGGGGCGACGGAACGACGAGATCTTCTGTAGGATGAACTCACGGATCTTACACACGGCCTATGGGGGATACGGGGTTATGGGGCGCTATAGGGCACTCTATGGGGCACTATGGGTCTCTATTGGTCTCTATGGGATCACTGTGGGGTCACTATGGGGTCTCTATGGGGTCTCTATGGGTCGCTATGGGTCCCTATGGGTCCCTATGGGTCTCTATGGGTCCCTATGAGTTGCTATAGGGCACTCTATGGGTCGCTATAGGGCACTCTATGGGTCCCTATGGGTCGCTATGGGTCCCTATGGGTCCCTATGGGTCTCTATGGGTCCCTATGGGTCTCTATGGGTCTCTATGGGTCGCTATGGGTCCCTATGTGTCTCTATGTGATCACTGTGGGGTCACTATAGGGTCTCTATGGGGTCTCTATGGGGCGCTATGGGTCTCTATGGGTCCCTATGGGTCTCTATGGGTCTCTATGGGTCCCTATGGGTCTCTATGGGTCCTTATGGCTCTCTATGGGTCCCTATGGGTCCCTATAGGTCTCTATGTGTCTCTGTGGGTCACTATGGGGCAGTCTATGGGGCAGTCTATGGGGCAGTCTATGGGTCCCTATGGGTCTCTATGGGTCCCTATGTGTCTCTATGGGGTCACTATGGGGTCTCTATGGGGTCTCTATGGGGTCACTATGGGGTCTCTATGGGGCGCTATGGGTCTCTATGGGTCCCTATGGGTCCTTATGGCTCTCTATGGCTCTCTATGGGTCTCTATGGGTCCCTATGGGTCCCTATGGGTCTCTATGGGTCCTTATGGCTCTCTATGGCTCTCTATGGGTCTCTATGGGTCTCTATGGTTCCCTATGGGTCGCTATAGGGCACTCTATGGGTCGCTATGGGTCTCTATGGGTCTCTATGGGTCCTTATGGCTCTCTATGGGTCTCTATGGGTCCCTATGAGTTGCTATAGGGCACTCTATGGGTCGCTATAGAGCACTCTATGGGTCCCTATGGGTCGCTATGGGTCTCTATGGGTCTCTATGGGTCGCTATGGGTCTCTATGGGGTCACTATGGGGTCCCTATGTGTCTCCATGGGTCTCTATGAGTCCCTATGGGTCACTATGGGTCCCTATGGGTCTCTATGAGTCCCTATGGGTCTCTATGGGTCCCTATGAGTTGCTATAGGGCACTCTATGGGTCGCTATAGGGCACTCTATGGGACTCTATGGGTCTCTATGGGTCTCTGTGGGTCGCTATGGGTCGCTATGGGTCAGACCTTGTCCTTGAGGCACTGCAGGACGTGCTGCACGTCCCATAGCACCCAATGGATCTATGGGGCACCCAATGGGTCCCTATAGGGCACTCTATAGGTCACTCTATGGCTCTCTATGGGTCGCTATGGGGCAGGCTATGGGTCGCTATGGGTCAGACCTTGTCCTTGAGGCGCTGCAGGATGTGCCGCACGTCCCATAGCACCCAATGCATTGCTATAGGTCACTCTATGTGTCTCTATGGGTTGCTATGGGGCAGTCTATGGGTCTCTATGGGTCGCTATGGGTCGCTATGGGGCAGACCTTGTCCTTGAGGCGCTGCAGGATGTGCCGCACGTCCCATAGCACCCAATGGATCTATGGGGCATCCAATGGGTCCCTATAGGTCACTCTATGGATTGCTATAGGTCACTCTATGGCTCTCTATGGGTCGCTATGGGGCAGGTTATGGGGCAGACCTTGTCCTTGAGGCGCTGCAGGACGTGCTGCACGTCCCATAGCACCCAATGGGTCCCTATAGGGCTCTCTATGTGTCTCTATGGGTCCCTATAGGGCACTCTATGTGTCTCTATGGGTCTCTATGGGTCGCTATGGGTCGCTATGGGTCAGACCTTGTCCTTGAGGCGCTGCAGGACGTGCTGCACGTCCCATAGCACCCAATGGGTCCCTATAGGGCACTCTATGTGTCTCTATGTGTCTCTATGGGTCGCTATGGGGCAGACCTTGTCCTTGAGGCGCTGCAGGACGTGCTGCACGTCCCATAGCACCCAATGGATCTATGGGGCACCCAATGGGTCCCTATAGGGCACTCTATGGATTGCTATAGGTCACTCTATGGGTCGCTATGGGGCAGGCTATGGGTCAGACCTTGTCCTTGAGGCGCTGCAGGACGTGCTGCACGTCGGCGCAGGCCGCGGTGTCGTGGAAGTCCAGCTCTTTGACGGCCGCCATCTTGGCGTCCAGCGCCTGCAGCTGCTCCAGGAACGGGGCCTCCGTCACCACAGAGTCCACGATGGCGCTAAGGGGGATATAGGAACATATAGGGACCTATAGAGACCCATAGAGACCATACAGCCCCATAGAGACCCATAGAGACCTATAGGGCCCCATAGAGACCATACAGCCCCATAGAGCCCTATAGAGCCCTATAGAACCCTCCGTCACCACCGAGTCCACGATGGCGCTAAGGGGGATATAGGAACATATAGGGATCTATAGGGCCCCATAGAGACCATACAGCCCCATAGAGACCCATAGGGACCTATAGGGACCATACAGCCCCATAGAGACCCATAGAGACCATACAGTCCCATAGAGCCCTACAGAACCCTCCGTCACCAACGAGTCCACGATGGCGCTAAGGGGGATATAGGAACATATAGGGACCTATAGGGCCCCATAGAGACCCATAGAGACCCATAGAACCCCATAGAGACCCATAGAACCCCATAGAGACCCATAGAACCCCATAGACACCATACAGCCCCATAGAGCCCTATAGAGCCCTATAGAGCCCTCCGTCACCACCGAGTCCACGATGGCGCTAAGGGGGATATAGGAACATATAGGGACCTATAGAGACCCATAGAGACCCATAGAGCCCTAAATAACCCCATAGAGCCCATAGAACCCCATAGAAACCCATAGAGACCATACAGCCCCATAGAGACCCATAGAACCCCATAGAAACCCATAGAGCCCCATAGAGCCCTATAGAGACCCATAGAGACCATACAGCCCCATAGAACCCCATAGAGCCCTATAGAACCCTCCGTCACCAACGAGTCCACGATGGCGCTAAGGGGGATATAGGAACATATAGGGCCCCATAGAGACCCATAGAGACCATACAGCCCCATAGAGACCCATAGAACCCCATAGGGACCATACAGCCCCATAGAGACCCATAGAGACCATACAGCCCCATAGAGACCCATAGAATCCCATAGAGACCATACAGTCCCATAGAGCCCTATAGAACCCTCCGTCACCAACGAGTCCACGATGGCGCTAAGGGGGATATAGGAACATATAGGGACCTATAGGGCCCCATAGAACCCCATAGAGACCTATAGGGCCCCATAGAGACCATACAGACCCATAGAGACCCATAGAAACCTATAGAACCCCATAGAGACCATACAGCCCCATAGAGCCCTATAGAGCCCTACAGAACCCTCTGTCACCAACGAGTCCACGATGGCGCTAAGGGGGATATAGGAACATATAGGGCCCCATAGAGACATATAGGACCCCATAGAGACCCATAGAACCCCATAGAGACCCATAGAACCCCATAGAGACCATACAGCCCCATAGAGACCCATAGAACCCCATAGAGACCATACAGCCCCATAGAGACCCATAGAACCCCATAGAGACCATACAGCCCCATAGAGAACCATAGAACCCTCCGTCACCAACGAGTCCACGATGGCGCTAAGGGGGATATAGGAACATATAGGGCCCCATAGAGACCCATAGAGACCATACAGACCCATAGAGACCCATAGAGACCTATAGAACCCCATAGAGACCATACAGCCCCATAGAGCCCTATAGAGCCCTATAGAACCCTCCGTCACCACAGAGTCCACGATGGCGCTAAGGGGGATATAGGAACATATAGGGACCTATAGAGACATATAGGACCCCATAGAGACCTATAGAACCCCATAGAGACCATACAGTCCCATAGAGCCCTATAGAGCCCTATAGAACCCTCCGTCACCACCGAGTCCACGATGGCGCTAAGGGGGATATAGGAACATATAGGGACCTATAGGGCCCCATAGAGACCATACAGCCCCATAGAGACCCATAGAATCCCATAGAGACCCATAGAATCCCATAGAGCCCTACAGAGCCCTATAGAACCCTCCGTCACCACAGAGTCCACGATGGCGCTAAGGGGGATATAGGAACATATAGGGACCTATAGGGCCCCATAGAGACCATACAGCCCCATAGAGACCATACAGCCCCATAGAGACCCATAGAACCCCATAGAGACCATACAGCCCCATAGAGACCATACAGCCCCATACAGACCTATAGAACCCCATAGAGAACCTCATATAGCCCCCATACAGACCCCATGTAACCCCATATAACCCCATATAGCCCCCATATAACCCCATATAGCCCCCGTATAACCCCATATAACCCCATATAGCCCCCATATAACCCCATATAACCCCAAATAACCCCATATAACCCCATATAGCCCCCATATAGCCCCCATATAGCCCCCATATAACCCCATATAACCCCATATAACCCCATATAGCCCCATATACCTGATCATATCGGGCGGTACGAGGAGCCGGTCCAGCAGCTGCCCCATATGGGCCCTTACAGCCCCATATAACCCCATATAGACCCCATATATCCCCCATTACCCCCCTTAGCCCCACATAGAACCCCTATTGCCCCCCATAGACACCCCATAGCCCCCCATAGAGACCTCGTTACCCCCCATTACCCCCCATAGACACCCCATTAAACCCCATAGCCCCCATAGAGACCCTATAACCCCCTGTTACCCCCCATAGAGACCCCATAGCCCCCCATAGACACCCTATAGCCCCCGATAGAAACCCCATTACCCCCCATAGCCCCCCATTACACCCCATAGAGACCCCATTACACCCCATAGAGACCCCATTACCCCCCATAGACACCCCATAGCCCCCCATAGAGCCCCTATTACCCCCCATAGACACCCTATAACCCCCCATACAGACCCCATTACCCCCCATAGACACCCTATAGCCCCCCATACAGCCCCATAACCCCCCATACAGCCCCATATAGCCCCCATATAACCCCATATAACCCCATATACCTTATCATATCGGGCGGTACGAGGAGCCGGTCCAGCAGCTGCCCCATATGGGCCCGTACAGCCCCATATAACCCCATATAGACCCCATATAGCCCCATATAACCCCATATGAGCCCCATATAACCCCATATAGACCCTATATACCCCATATACCTTATCATATCGGGCGGTACGAGGAGCCGGTCCAGCAGCTGCCTCATATGGGCCCTTACAGCCCCAATACCCCCCATATAGACCCCATTACACCCCATATAACCCCATATAGACCCCATAGACACCCTATAGCCCCCCATTACACCCCATAGAGACCCCATTACACCCCATAGAGACCCCACTACACCCCATATATCCCATATACCTGATCATCTCAGGCGGTACGAGGAGCCGGTCCAGCAGCTGCCCCATATGGGCCCTTACAGCCCCATAACCCCCCATTACCCCCCATAGACACCCTATAGCCCCCCATACAGCCCCATAACCCCCCATTACACCCCATAGAGACCACATAACACCCCATATAGCCCTCATTACCCCCCACAGACACCCTATAGCCCCCCATAGAGACCCCATAACCCCCCATTACCCCCCATAGACACCCCATTACCCCCCATAGACACCCCATAGCCCCCCATAGAGCCCCTATTACCCCCCATAGACACCCTATAACCCCCCATACAGACCCCATTACCCCCCATAGACACCCTATAGCCCCCCATACAGCCCCATAGCCCCCCATTACACCCCATAGAGACCCCATTACCCCCCATAGACACCCTATAGCCCCCCATAGACACCCTATAGCCCCCCATACAGCCCCATAACCCCCCATTACACCCCACAGAGACCCCATTACCCCCCATAGACACCCTATAGCCCCCCATACAGCCCCATATACCCCTATACACCCCATATACCTTATCATCTCAGGCGGTACGAGGAGCCGGTCCAGCAGCTGCCCCATATGGGCCCTTACAGCCCCATATAACCCCATATAGACCCCATATAACCCCATATAGCCCCCATATAACCCCATATAACCCCATATAACCCCCATATAACCCCATATAGCCCCCATATAACCCCATATACCCCTATACACCCCATATACCTTATCATATCAGGCGGTACGAGGAGCCGGTCCAGCAGCTGCCCCATATGGGCCCTTACAGCCCCAATACCCCCCATATAGACCCCATTACACCCCATATAACCCCATATAGACCCCATAGACACCCTATAGCCCCCCATTACACCCCATAGAGACCCCATTACACCCCATAGAGACCCCATTACCCCCCATAGACACCCTATAGCCCCCGATAGAGACCCCATTACCCCCCATAGCCCCCCATTACACCCCATAGAGACCCCATTACCCCCCATAGACACCCTATAGCCCCCCATACAGCCCCATAACCCCCCATACAGCCCCATAGAGACCCCATTACACCCCATATAGACCCCATACCTGATCATCTCAGGCGGTACGAGGAGCCGGTCCAGCAGCTGCCCCATATGGGCCCTTACAGCCCCATATAACCCCATATAACCCCATATAGCCCCCATATAACCCCATATAACCCCATATAGCCCCCATATAACCCCATATAACCCCATATAGCCCCCATATAACCCCATATAGCCCCATATAACCCCATATAGCCCCATATAACCCCATATAGCCCCATATAACCCCATATAGACCCCATAGATCCCATATACCTGATCATCTCAGGCGGTACGAGGAGCCGGTCCAGCAGCTGCCCCATATGGGCCCTTACAGCCCCATTACACCCCATATAACCCCATAGAGACCCTATAACCCCCTGTTACCCCCCATAGAGACCCCATAGCCCCCCATAGACACCCTATAGCCCCCGATAGAGACCCCATTACCCCCCATAGCCCTCCATTACACCCCATAGAGACCCCATTACACCCCATAGAGACCCCATTACCCCCCATAGACACCCTATAGCCCCCCATAGAGACCCCATTACCCCCCATAGACACCCTATAGCCCCCATATAACCCCATATATCCCATATACCTTATCATATCAGGGGGTACGAGGAGCCGGTCCAGCAGCTGCCCCATATGTGCCCGTACAGCCCCATATAACCCCATATAGCCCCCATATAACCCCATATAGACCCCATATAACCCCATATAACCCCATATAGCCCCATATAGCCCCATATAACCCCATATAACCCCATATGAGCCCCATATAACCCCATATACCTTATCATCTCAGGTGGTACGAGGAGCCGGTCCAGCAGCTGCCCCATATGGGCCCGTACAGCCCCAATACCCCCCATATAGGCCCCATTACACCCCATATAACCCCATATAGACCCCATAGACACCCTATAGCCCCCCATTACACCCCATAGAGACCCCATTACACCCCATAGAGACCCCATTACCCCCCATAGACACCCTATAGCCCCCCATAGAGACCCCATTACCCCCCATAGACACCCTATAGCCCCCATATAACCCCATATATCCCATATACCTTATCATATCAGGGGGTACGAGGAGCCGGTCCAGCAGCTGCCCCATATGTGCCCGTACAGCCCCATATAACCCCATATAGCCCCCATATAACCCCATATAGACCCCATATAACCCCATATAACCCCATATAGCCCCATATAGCCCCATATAACCCCATATAACCCCATATGAGCCCCATATAACCCCATATACCTTATCATCTCAGGTGGTACGAGGAGCCGGTCCAGCAGCTGCCCCATATGGGCCCGTACAGCCCCAATACCCCCCATATAGGCCCCATTACACCCCATATAACCCCATATAGACCCCATAGACACCCTATAGCCCCCCATTACACCCCATAGAGACCCCATTACACCCCATAGAGACCCCATTACCCCCCATAGACACCCTATAGCCCCCCATAGAGACCCCATTACCCCCCATAGACACCCTATAGCCCCCATATAACCCCATATATCCCATATACCTGATCATATCAGGGGGTACCAGGAGCCGGTCCAGCAGCTGCCCCATATGTGCCCTTACAGCGCGTCGGTTGCGGAGCCGTAGGTTCATATTGACGCTGTGTTCCTGCAGAGCTCGGATCTCGGAGCTGATGCTGCTCAAGTCGCTCTGGAACGTCCCCAGCATCTGCTCCATGCGCTGTGGGGTGGGGATGGGGTTATAGGGGGGGATATGGGGGTATATAGGGGTATATGGGGGGATATGGGGTGGATATTGGGGTTATATGGGGGAATATGGGGGTATATGGGGTGGGGATGGGGGAATATGGGGCGGATATGGGGGTATATGGGGGTTATATGGGGGTATAAGGGGGTTTATGGAGTTAATATGGGGGTATATGGGGGAATATAGGGCAGATATGGGGGTATATGGGGTGGATATGGGGGTTATATGGGGGTATATGGGGTTATATGGGGGGATATGGGGGAATATGGGGGTTATATGGGGGTATATGGGGCAGATATGGGGGTATATGGGGGTTATATGGGGGGATATGGGGGTTTATGGGGGTATATGGGGCAGATATGGGGGTATATGAGGCAGATATGGGGGTATATAGGGGAATATGAGGGTATATGGAGGGTATATGGGGGGTATATGGGGGGACATGGGGGTTTATGGGGGTATATGGGGGGATATGGGGGTATATGGGGGTATATGGGGGAATATGGGGGTTATATGGGGCAGATATGGGGGTATATGGGGGTTATATGGGGGCATATGGGTGTATATGGGGGTTATATGGGGGGTATATGGGGTTATACGGGGGTATATGGGGTATATGGGGGTATATGGGGGTATATGGGGCAGATATGGGACAGGTATGGGGGTATATGGGGGTATACGGGGGGCAGGGGGGTTATACGGGGGTATATGGGGTATATGGGGGTATATGGGGCAGACATGGGACAGATATGGGGGTATATGGGGGGATATGGGGGGCATATGGGGCAGATATAGGGGTATATGGGGGTTATATGGGGGTTTATGGGGTATATGAGGGTATATGGGGGTTTATGGGGGTATATGGGGGGATATGGGGGATATGGGGGAATATGGGGGGATATTGGGGGTATATGGGGGTATATGGGGGAATATGGGGCGGATATGGGGGTATATGGGGTGGATATGGGGGTTATATGGGGTTATATGGGGTTATATGGGGGGATATGGGGGTTTATGGGGGGACATGGGGGTATGTGGGGCAGATATGGGGGTATATGGGGGTTATATGGGGGTATATGGGGGAGTATGGGGGTTTATGGAGTTTATATGGGGTGGGGATGGGCGTTATATGGGGGGATATGGGGGTATATGAGGGTATATGGGGGTTTATGGGGGTTATATGGGGGAATATGGGGGTATAAGGGGTTTATGGAGTTTATATGGGGTGGGGATGGGCGTTATATGGGGGTATATAGGGGTTTATGGGGGTATATGGGGGAATATGGGGGTTTATGAGGGGACATGGGGGTATATGGGGCAGATATGGGGGTATATGGGGGTTATATGGGGGGCATATGGGGGTATATGGGGGAATATGGGGACATATTGGGGGTATATGAGGGCATATGGGGTGGATATGGGGGTTTATGGGGCAGATATGGGGGTATATGGGGGTTATATGGGGATATATGGGGGTATAAGGGGGTTTATGGGGGTATATGGGGGGATATGGGGCAGATATGGGGGTATATGGGGGTTATATGGGGGTATATGAGGGTATATGGAGGTTTATGGGGGTTATATGGGGGTATATGAGGGTATATGGGGGTTTATGGGGGTTATATGGGGGGATATGGGGGAATATGGGGGTTATAAGGGGGTTTATGGGGCAGATATGGGGGGTATATGGGGGTTATATGAGGTTTTATGGGGGAATATGAGGGTATATGGGGGAATATGGGGCAGATATGGGGGTATATGGGGGGATATGGGGGTATATGGGGGATATGGGGGTTATATGGGGGGATATGGGGGTATATGGGGCAGATATGAGGGGTATATGGAGGGCATATGGGGGAATATGGGGGGCATATGGGTGTATATGGGGGTTATATGGGGGGCAGAGGGGTTATACGGGGGTATATGGGGTATATGGGGGTATATGGGGGTATATGGGGCAGATATGGGACAGGTATGGGGGTATATGGGGGTATACGGGGGGCAGGGGGGTTATACGGGGGTATATGGGGGTATATGGGGCAGACATGGGACAGATATGGGGGTATATGGGGGGATATGGGGGGCATATGGGGCAGATATGGGGGTTTATGGGGGTTATATGGGGGTACATGGGGGTATATGGGGCAGATATGGGGGGTATATGGGGGGACATGGGGGTTTATGGGGGTATATGGGGGTTATATGGGTTTTATGGGGTATATGAGGGTATATGGGGGTTTATGGGGGTTATATGGGGGGATATGGGGGTATAAGGGGGTTTATGGGGTTTATATGTGGGGATATGGGGTTATATGGGGGGATATGAGGGTATATGAGGGTATATGGGGGAATATGGGGGTATATGGGGGTTATATGGGGGTATATGGGGGTATAAGGGGGTTTATGGAGTTTATATGGGGTGGGGATGGGCGTTATATGGGGGATATGGGGGTATATGGGGGTTTATGGGGGAATATGGGACAGATATGGGGGTATATGGGGGTTATATGGGGGTTTATGGGGTATATGAGGGTATATGGGGGTTTATGGGGGTCATATGGGGGTTATAAGGGGGTATATGGGGCAGATATGGGGAGTATATGGGGGTTATATGAGGTTTTATGGGGGAATATGAGGGTATATGGGGGAATATGGGGCGGATATGGGGTATATGGGGTGGATATGGGGGTTATATGGGGGTATATGGGGTTATATGGGGGGATATGGGGGAATATGGGGGTTTATGGGGGGACATGGGGCTATATGGGGCAGATATGGGGGTATATGGGGGTTATATGGGGGGCATATGGGGGTATATGGGGGGGACATGGGGGTATAGGGGGGTATGTGGGGGTATATGGGGGAATATGAGGGTATATGGGGGAATATAGGGATATATGGGGGGATATGGGGGGTTATGTGCCCCATATCAACCCATAGCGCCCCATATCGCCCCATATTACCCCATAGTGCCCCATATCAGCCCCATATCACCCCATATTGCCCCATATCACCCCATATCGCCCCACAGCGCCCCATATCACCCCATGTGGCCCCATATCACCCTATATCACCCCATATCGCCCCATAGCACCTCATATAACCCCATAGCGCCCCATATCACCCCATATCAACCCATAGCGCCCTGTATCACCCCATAGCGCCCCATATCACCCCATAGCGCCCCATATCAGCCCCATATCACCCTATAGTGCCCCATATCACCCCATATTGCCCCATATCACCCCATATCACCCCACAGCGCCCCATATCACCCCATAGTGCCCCATATCACCCCATATTGCCCCATAGCGCCTCATATGACCCCATAGCGCCCCATATCACCCCATATCGCCCCATATCACCCCATAGTGCCCCATATCACCCCATAGTGCCCCATATCACCCCATAGTGCCCCATATCACCCCATATCACCCCATAGTGCCCCATATCAGCCCCATATCACCCCATATCACCCCATAGTGCCCCATATCAGCCCCATATCACCCCATATCACCCCATAGTGCCCCATATCACCCCATAGTGCCCCATATCACCCCATATCACCCCATATTGCCCCATAGCGCCTCATATGACCCCATAGCGCCCCATATCACCCCATATCACCCCATAGCGCCCCGTATCACCCCATAGCGCCCCGTATCATCCCGTATCACCCCATAGCGCCCCATATCACCCCATAGTGCCCCATATCACCCCATATCGCCCCATATCACCCCATATCACCCCATATCACCCCATATCGCCCCATATCACCCCATAGCGCCCCATATCAGCCCCATATCACCCCATAGCGCCCCATATGACCCCATATTGCCCCATAGTGCCCCATATGAGCCCCATATCACCCCATAGTGCCCCATATCACCCCATAGTGCCCCATAGCGCCCCCTATCGCCCCATATTGCCCACCTGCAGGATGGCGTCGCAGGCCGTGATCTGGTTGTGCAGCGCCGCGATGTTCTCGCTCTCCTTGATGTCTGACGGGGGGTCAGGAACAACAACACAACAACACAACAACACAACAATAACACAACAACACAACAATAACACAACAACACAACAATAACACAACAACACAACAACACAATAACACAACAACACAACAACAACAATGCAATAACACAACAACAACACAACAACACAATGATACAACAATAACACAATAAAACAATACAACGACACAATAACACAACAATAACAACACAACGACAATGACACAACGACACAACAACACAACACCACAATAACACAACAACAACACAACAACACAACAATACAATGACACCATAACACAACAATAACACAACACCACCACAATAACACAACAACAACACAACAATACAATGACACAATAACACAACAACAACACAACAACAACACAACACCACAATAACACAACACCACAATAACACAACAACACAATAACACAACAACACAATAACACAACAACAACACAACAATACAATGACACCATAACACAACAATAACACAACAACAAACAACAACAACACAACAATAACACAACAACAAACAACACAACAACAACACAACAACACAATGTAACACAACGACACAATAACACAACAACACAACAATAACACAATAACACGACACAATGATACAACAATAACACAATAAAACAATACAATGGCACAACAACACAACAATAACAACACAACAACAACACAACGACACAATAACACAATGACACGACACAACAATAACACAATAAAACAACACAACACCACAACACAACAACACAATGTAACACAACAACACAACAACACAACACAATGTAACACAATAACACAATAACACAACACCACAACACAACACAACAACACAATAACACAACAACACAATGTAACAACACAACAACACAATGTAACACAACAACACAATGTAACAACACAACAACACAATGTAACACAACAACACAACACAATGTAACACAACACAATAACACAATGTAACACAACACAATAACACAATGTAACACAACACAACAACACAATGTAACACAACAACACAATGTAACACAACAACACAACAACACAATGTAACACAATGACACAACAACACAATGTAACACAACAACACAACACAATGTAACACAACAACACAATGTAACACAACGACACAATGTAACACAACAACACAATGTAACACAACGACACAATGTAACACAACAACACAATGTAACACAACAACACAATGTAACACAACAACACAATGTAACACAACGACACAATGTAACACAATGACACAATGTAACACAACGACACAATGTAACACAACAACACAATGTAACACAACAACACAATGTAACACAACACAATGTAACACAACAACACAATGTAACACAACGACACAATGTAACACAACAACACAACAATAACACAACAACACAACACAATAACACAACAACACAATGTAACACAGCAACACAATAACACAACAACACAATGTAACACAGCAACACAATAACACAACAACACAATGTAACACAGCAACACAATAACACAACAACACAATGTAACACAACAACACAATAACACAACAACACAATGTAACACAACAACACTATAACACAACAACACAACACAACAACACAACAACGCAACACAACAACACAACAACAATGTAACACAACACAACAACACAACACAACAACACAACAACGCAACAACGCAATAACACAACAACGCAACACAGTAACACAACAACACAACACAACAACGCAACAACGCAACAACACAACACAACAACACAACACAACGCAACACAGTAACACAACACAACAACACAACACAACAACGCAACACAGTAACACAACACAACACAACAACGCAACACAGTAACACAACAACACAATGTAACACAACAACACAATGTAACACAACAACACAATGTAACACAACAACACAATGTAACACAACAACACAATGTAACACAACAACACAATGTAACACAACAACACAATGTAACACAACAACACAATGTAACACAACGACACAATGTAACACAACGACACAATGTAACACAACGACACAATGTAACACAACGACACAATGTAACACAACGACACAATGTAACACAACAACACAATGTAACACAACAACACAATGTAACACACCGACACAATGTAACACAACAACACAATGTAACACAACAACACAATGTAACACAACAACACAATGTAACACAACAACACAATGTAACACAACAACACAATGTAACACAACAACACAATGTAACACAACAACACAATGTAACACAACACAATGTAACACAACGACACAATGTAACACAACGACACAATGTAACACAACAACACAATGTAACACAACGACACAATGTAACACAACACAATGTAACACAACGACACAATGTAACACAACACAATGTAACACAACACCACAATGTAACACAACGACACAATGTAACACAACAACACAATGTAACACAACAACACAATGTAACACAACGACACAATGTAACACAACGACACAATGTAACACAACGACACAATGTAACACAACGACACAATGTAACACAACAACACAATGTAACACAACAACACAATGTAACACAACGACACAATGTAACACAACGACACAATGTAACACGACACAATGTAACACAACAACACAATGTAACACAACACAATGTAACACAACAACACAACAACACAATGTAACACAACAACACAATGTAACACAACACAATGTAACACAACAACACAATGTAACACAACGACACAATGTAACACAACGACACAATGTAACACAACGACACAATGTAACACAACAACACAATGTAACACAACGACACAATGTAACACAACGACACAATGTAACACAACGACACAATGTAACACAACAACACAATGTAACACAACGACACAATGTAACACAACACAATGTAACACAACGACACAATGTAACACAACGACACAATGTAACACAACAACACAATGTAACACAACAACACAATGTAACACAACAACACAATGTAACACAACGACACAATGTAACACAATGACACAATGTAACACAACGACACAATGTAACACAACAACACAATGTAACACAACAACACAATGTAACACAACACAATGTAACACAACGACACAATGTAACACAACGACACAATGTAACACAACGACACAATGTAACACAATGACACAATGTAACACAACGACACAATGTAACACAACGACACAATGTAACACAACAACACAACAACACAATGTAACACAACAACACAATGTAACACAACACCACAATGTAACACAACAACACAATGTAACACAACAACACAATGTAACACAACAACACAATGTAACACAACAACACAATGTAACACAATAACACAATGTAACACAACAACACAATGTAACACAACGACACAATGTAACACAATGTAACACAACAACACAACAACACAATGTAACACAACAACACAATGTAACACAACACCACAATGTAACACAACAACACAATGTAACACAACGACACAATGTAACACAACAACACAATGTAACACAACAACACAATGTAACACAACAACACAATGTAACACAACGACACAATGTAACACAACAACACAATGTAACACAACAACACAATGTAACACAACAACACAATGTAACACAACGACACAATGTAACACAACGACACAATGTAACACAACGACACAATGTAACACAACGACACAATGTAACACAACAACACAATGTAACACAACAACACAATAACACAACACAATGTAACACAACAACACAATGTAACACAACGACACAATGTAACACAACGACACAATGTAACACAACGACACAATGTAACACAACGACACAATGTAACACAACGACACAATGTAACACAACGACACAATGTAACACAACAACACAATGTAACACAACGACACAATGTAACACAACGACACAATGTAACACAACGACACAATGTAACACAACGACACAATGTAACACAACGACACAATGTAACACAACGACACAATGTAACACAACGACACAATGTAACACAACGACACAATGTAACACAACAACACAACAACACAATGTAACACAACAACACAACAACACAACACAATGTAACACAACAACACAACAACACAATGTAACACAATAACACAATAACACAACAACACAACACAACAACACCACACCACAACACAATGTAACACAACAACACAACACAATAACACAACACAATGTAACACAACAACACAACAACACAATGTAACACAACAACACAACAACACAATGTAACACAACAACACAACAACACAACACAATGTAACACAACACAATGTAACACAACGACACAATGTAACACAACGACACAATGTAACACAACGACACAATGTAACACAACGACACAATGTAACACAACGACACAATGTAACACAACGACACAATGTAACACAACGACACAATGTAACACAACGACACAATGTAACACAACGACACAATGTAACACAACGACACAATGTAACACAACGACACAATGTAACACAACAACACAATGTAACACAACAACACAATGTAACACAACGACACAATGTAACACAACGACACAATGTAACACAACGACACAATGTAACACAACAACACAATGTAACACAACGACACAATGTAACACAACAACACGATGTAACACAACAACACAATGTAACACAACAACACAATGTAACACAACAACACAATGTAACACAACAACACAATGTAACACAACAACACAATGTAACACAACGACACAATGTAACACAACAACACAATGTAACACAACGACACAATGTAACACAACAACACAATGTAACACAACAACACAATGTAACACAACAACACAATGTAACACAACGACACAATGTAACACAACGACACAATGTAACACAACGACACAATGTAACACAACAACACAATGTAACACAACAACACAATGTAACACAACAACACAATGTAACACAACGACACAATGTAACACAACGACACAATGTAACACAACGACACAATGTAACACAACGACACAATGTAACACAACGACACAATGTAACACAACACAATGTAACACAACGACACAATGTAACACAACAACACGATGTAACACAACACAATGTAACACAACAACACAATGTAACACAACAACACAATGTAACACAACAACACAATGTAACACAACAACACGATGTAACACAACGACACAATGTAACACAACAACACAATGTAACACAACAACACAATGTAACACAACGACACAATGTAACACAACAACACAATGTAACACAACGACACAATGTAACACAACAACACAATGTAACACAACGACACAATGTAACACAACAACACAATGTAACACAACAACACAATGTAACACAACAACACAATGTAACACAACAACACGATGTAACACAACACAATGTAACACAACGACACAATGTAACACAACGACACAATGTAACACAACAACACAATGTAACACAACAACACAATGTAACACAACGACACAATGTAACACAACGACACAATGTAACACAACACAATGTAACACAACAACACAATGTAACACAACGACACAATGTAACACAACGACACAATGTAACACAACAACACGATGTAACACAACACCACAATGTAACACAACAACACAATGTAACACAACAACACAATGTAACACAACAACACAATGTAACACAACAACACAATGTAACACAACAACACGATGTAACACAACACAATGTAACACAACGACACAATGTAACACAACGACACAATGTAACACAACGACACAATGTAACACAACGACACAATGTAACACAACGACACAATGTAACACAACGACACAATGTAACACAACGACACAATGTAACACAACGACACAATGTAACACAACAACACGATGTAACACAACACAATGTAACACAACGACACAATGTAACACAACGACACAATGTAACACAACGACACAATGTAACACAACGACACAATGTAACACAACGACACAATGTAACACAACAACACAATGTAACACAACAACACAATGTAACACAACAACACAATGTAACACAACAACACAATGTAACACAACAACACAATGTAACACAACGACACAATGTAACACAACGACACAATGTAACACAACGACACAATGTAACACAACGACACAATGTAACACAACGACACAATGTAACACAACAACACAATGTAACACAACACCACAATGTAACACAACACCACAATGTAACACAACAACACAATGTAACACAACACAATGTAACACAACGACACAATGTAACACAACGACACAATGTAACACAACGACACAATGTAACACAACGACACAATGTAACACAACAACACAATGTAACACAACAACACAATGTAACACAACGACACAATGTAACACAACGACACAATGTAACACAACGACACAATGTAACACAACGACACAATGTAACACAACGACACAATGTAACACAACGACACAATGTAACACAACAACACAATGTAACACAACAACACAATGTAACACAACAACACAATGTAACACAACAACACAATAACACAACACAATGTAACACAACAACACAATGTAACACAACGACACAATGTAACACAACGACACAATGTAACACAACGACACAATGTAACACAACGACACAATGTAACACAACGACACAATGTAACACAACGACACAATGTAACACAACAACACGATGTAACACAACACAATGTAACACAACAACACAATGTAACACAACAACACAATGTAACACAACAACACAATGTAACACAACAACACAATGTAACACAACAACACAACACAATGTAACACAACGACACAATGTAACACAACAACACAACACAATGTAACACAACGACACAATGTAACACAACAACACAATGTAACACAACAACACAATAACACAACACAATGTAACACAACAACACAATGTAACACAACGACACAATGTAACACAACAACACAATGTAACACAACAACACAATGTAACACAACGACACAATGTAACACAACAACACAATGTAACACAACAACACAATGTAACACAACAACACAATGTAACACAACGACACAATGTAACACAACAACACAATGTAACACAACGACACAATGTAACACAACAACACAATGTAACACAACGACACAATGTAACACAACAACACAATGTAACACAACAACACAATGTAACACAACAACACAATGTAACACAACAACACGATGTAACACAACACAATGTAACACAACGACACAATGTAACACAACGACACAATGTAACACAACGACACAATGTAACACAACAACACAATGTAACACAACGACACAATGTAACACAACGACACAATGTAACACAACGACACAATGTAACACAACGACACAATGTAACACAACGACACAATGTAACACAACGACACAATGTAACACAACGACACAATGTAACACAACAACACGATGTAACACAACACAATGTAACACAACGACACAATGTAACACAACGACACAATGTAACACAACGACACAATGTAACACAACGACACAATGTAACACAACAACACAATGTAACACAACGACACAATGTAACACAACAACACAATGTAACACAACGACACAATGTAACACAACGACACAATGTAACACAACGACACAATGTAACACAACAACACAATGTAACACAACAACACAATGTAACACAACACAATGTAACACAACAACACAATGTAACACAACACAATGTAACACAACAACACAATGTAACACAACAACACAATGTAACACAACAACACAATGTAACACAACAACACAATGTAACACAACAACACAACGACACAATGTAACACAACAACACAATGTAACACAACACAACAACACAATGTAACACAACAACACAACAACACAATGTAACACAACAACACAATGTAACACAACAACACAATGTAACACAACAACACAACGTAACACAACAACACAATGTAACACAACGACACAATGTAACACAACAACACAACAACACAATAACACAACACAATGTAACACAACAACACAACAACACAATGTAACACAACAACACAACGTAACACAACAACACAATGTAACACAACGACACAATGTAACACAACGACACAATGTAACACAACAACACAATGTAACACAACAACACAATGTAACACAACAACACAACAACACAATGTAACACAACAACACACAACACAACAACACAACAACACAATGTCACACAACACAACACAATGTAACACAACAACACAATAACACAACACAATGTAACACAACAACACAATGTAACACAACAACACAATGTAACACAACGACACAATGTAACACAACGACACAATGTAACACAACGACACAATGTAACACAACGACACAATGTAACACAACAACACAACAACACAATGTAACACAACAACACAATGTAACACAACAACACAATGTAACACAACAACACAATGTAACACAACAACACAATGTAACACAACAACACAATGTAACACAACAACACAATGTAACACAACGACACAATGTAACACAACGACACAATGTAACACAACAACACAATGTAACACAACGACACAATGTAACACAACAACACAATGTAACACAACAACACAATGTAACACAACAACACAATGTAACACAACGACACAATGTAACACAACGACACAATGTAACACAACGACACAATGTAACACAACGACACAATGTAACACAACAACACAATGTAACACAACAACACAATGTAACACAACAACACAATGTAACACAACAACACAATGTAACACAACAACACAATGTAACACAACAACACAACGACACAATGTAACACAACAACACAATGTAACACAACACAACAACACAATGTAACACAACAACACAACAACACAATGTAACACAACAACACAATGTAACACAACAACACAATGTAACACAACAACACAACGTAACACAACGACACAATGTAACACAACGACACAATGTAACACAACGACACAATGTAACACAACGACACAATGTAACACAACGACACAATGTAACACAACGACACAATGTAACACAACAACACAATGTAACACAACAACACAATGTAACACAACAACACAATGTAACACAACAACACAATGTAACACAACAACACAATGTAACACAACGACACAATGTAACACAACGACACAATGTAACACAACGACACAATGTAACACAACGACACAATGTAACACAACAACACAATGTAACACAACACAATGTAACACAACGACACAATGTAACACAACGACACAATGTAACACAACGACACAATGTAACACAACAACACAATGTAACACAACGACACAATGTAACACAACGACACAATGTAACACGACACAATGTAACACAACAACACAATGTAACACAACACAATGTAACACAACAACACAACAACACAATGTAACACAACAACACAATGTAACACAATAACACTGTAACACAACGACACAATGTAACACAACAACACAATGTAACACAACAACACAATGTAACACAATAACACAATGTAACACAATAACACAATGTAACACAACGACACAATGTAACACAACAACACAATGTAACACAACAACACAATGTAACACAACAACACAATGTAACACAACGACACAATGTAACACAACACAATGTAACACAACAACACAATGTAACACAACAACACAATGTAACACAACGACACAATGTAACACAACGACACAATGTAACACAACGACACAATGTAACACAACGACACAATGTAACACAACAACACAATGTAACACAACAACACAATGTAACACAACAACACAATGTAACACAACAACACAATGTAACACAACAACACAACACAACAACACAATGTAACACAACAACACAATGTAACACAACGACACAATGTAACACAACAACACAACAACACAACACAATGTAACACAACACAACAACACAATGTAACACAATAACACAACACCACAACTCAATAACACAACACAATAACACAACAACACAATAACACAACAATAACACAGTAACACAACACAATGTAACAACACCACAATAACACAACAACACAATGTAACACAACAACACAACAACACAACACAACGTAACACAACAACACAATGTAACACAACAACACAATGTAACACAACAACACAACAACACAACACAATGTAACACAACACAATAATGCAACACCACAACAACACCACACCACAACACAATGTAACACAACAACACAACACAACAACACAACACAACAACACAACACAACAACACAACACAACAACACAACACAACAACACAACAACACAACACAACAACACAGTGCTGTATAAGGATACTACAACAACACAACACCACAACAACACAACACAATGTAACACAACACAATGTAACACAACAACACAACACAATGTAACACAACAACACAACAACACAATAACACAACACAACAACACAATGTAACACAATAACACAACAACACAATGTAACACAACAACACAACAACACAATGTAACACAATAACACAACACAATAACACAACACCACAACACAATGTAACACAACACAACAACACAATGTAACACAACAACACAACAACACAATGTAACACAACAACACAACAACACAACACAATGTAACACAACACAATAACACAATGTAACGCAACAACACAACAGCAACACAACACAACACAATAACACAACACAATGTCACACAACACAACAACACAATGTAACACAACACAACAACACAATAACATAACACAACAACACAACACAATAACACAATGTAACACAACAACACAACACAACAACACAATGTAACACAATAACACAATGTAACACAACAACACAACAACACAACACAACAACACAACACAACAACACAACAACACAACACCACAACACCACAACACACCACAGTGCTGAATAAGGATACTACAACAACACAACAACACCACAACACATCACAATAACACAACAACACAATGTAACACAACAACACAACACAACAACACAATGTAACACAACAACACAACACAACAACACAATGTAACACAACAACACAACACAACAACACAACACACCACACCCCATTGCTGTGTGGATACAGTCTCTGATGGAGGCTCGTTCCACCTCCTGCAGCTCGGCCTCCACCTGAGCCGAGTACAGACGCAGATCTACACCCTGTGGGGCAGGACAGCAAGGGGTCAGTCTATGGGGTGGGGGAATCTATGGGGCAGGACAGCAAGGGGTCAATCTATGTGGCGGGGGGAATCTATGGGGTAAATCAATGGGGTGGGGGAATCTATGGGGTGGGGGTCAATCAATGGGGACAGGGGGTAAATCAATGGGGTGGGGGTAAATCAATGGGGTAGATCAACACCCTGTGGGGCAGGACAGCAATGGGTCAATCTATGGGGTGGGGGGGAATCTATGGGGCAGGACAGCAAGGGGTCAGTCTGTGGGGTGGGGGGTAATCAATGGGGCAGGACAGCAAGGGGTCAATCTATGGGGTGGGGGGAATCTATGGGGTGGGGGGAATCTATGGGGTAAATCAATGGGGTCAATCTATGGGGTGGGGGGAAATCAATGGGGTAAATCAATGGGGTGGGGGGAAATCTATGGGGTGGGGGGAAATAAATCAATGGGGTCAATCAATGGGGTAGATCAACACCCTGTGGGGCAGGAAAGCAAAGGGTCAATCTATGGGGTGGGGGGGAATCTATGGGGTCAATCAATGGGGTCAATCTATGGGGTGGGGGTAAATCAATGGGGTCAATCTATGGGATGGGGGGAAATCAATGGGGTCAGTCAGTGGGGTGGGGGGAAATCTATGGGGTCAATCAATGGGGTAGGTCAACACCCTGTGGGGCAGGACAGCAATGGGGTCAGTCTGTGGGGTGGGGTAAATCTATGGGGTGGGGGGAAATCTATGGGGTAAATCAATGGGGTGGGGGTAAATCAATGGGGTGGGGGGATATAGGGGGGATATGGGGGGATATAGGGGGGGATATGGGGGGGGTATGGGGGATATGGGGGGATATGGGGGTAAATCAATGGGGTGGGGGTAAATCAATGGGGTGGGGAGGGAAAACAGTGGGGTGGGGGGACACTATGGGGCAGGGGACGCTATGGGGTGAGGGGACGCTATGGGGCAGGGGACGCTATGGGGTGAGGGGACACTATGGGGCAGGGGACGCTATGGGGTGAGAGGATGCTATGGGGCAGGGGACGCTATGGGGTGAGGGGATGCTATGGGGTGAGGGGATGCTATGGGGCAGGGGACGCTATGGGGCAGGGGACGCTATGGGGTGAGGGGACGCTATGGGGCAGGGGACGCTATGGGGTGAGGGGACGCTATGGGGCAGGGGACGCTATGGGGCAGGGGACGCTATGGGGTGAGGGGACGCTATGGGGCAGGGGACGCTATGGGGTGAGGGGACACTATGGGGCAGGGGGACGCTATGGGGTGAGGGGACGCTATGGGGTGAGGGGACGCTATGGGGTGAGGGGACGCTATGGGGCAGGGGACGCTATGGGGTGAGGGGACACTATGGGGCAGGGGACGCTATGGGGTGAGGGGATGCTATGGGGTGGGGGGATGTTATGGGGTGGGGGGGGTCTCACCGTCTTTAGGGCCTCCTGCACCAACGCGTCCTCCAGGTTGGCCTGGATGTGCACTTGGGGGGCAGGTGGGGGGCGTCACTTCCAGCCCCACATATCTGCCCCATAGCCCCACACTGTGCCCCATAGACCTTCATATGCCTATAGCTGCCCCCATAGCTGCCCCATATCCCCCCATATACCCCATAGCTGCCCCATATCTCCCCATATCCCCCCCCATATACCCTATAACTGCCCCGCAGCTGCCCCATATCCCCCCATATACCCGCATATACCCCATAGCTGCCCCATATCTCCCCATATCCCACCCCATATACCCCACAACAGCCCCATATGCCCCCACATACCCCATAGCTGCCCCATATCCACCCCACAACCCCATATCACCCCATATAACTCCATATCCCCCCATATCCCCTCCATATACCCTATAACTACCCCATATCCCCTCATTACCCCATATGCCCCCATATCCCCCTATATCCCCCCATATAACCCCATATTTCCCCCATATACCCCATAGCTGCCCCATATCCCCCCCATATACCCCCATATACCCCCCATATAACCCCATATCCCCCCCATATACCCCCTTATCTCCCCCATAACCCCCCATATCCCCCCATATAACCCCATATCCCTCCTATATCCCCCCATATTCCCCCATAACACCCCATATCCCCCCATATAACCCCATATCCCCCTATATTCCCCCATATAAACCCATATAACCCCCATATCTCCCCTATATCCCCCCACATAACCCCATATACCCCTATATCCCTCCTTATCTCCCCTATATCCCCCCATATAACCCTATATCCTCCCTATATCCCCCCATATCTCCCCATATCCCCCCTATATCCCCCCCACACCCCCATATCCCCCCATATCCCCCCATATAACCCCATATCCCACCATATCTCCCCATAGAACCCCATATCCCCCCATATCCCCCTATATTCCCCCATATAAACCCATATAACCCCCATATCTCCCCCATATCCCCCTATATCCCCCCATATAACCCCATATACCCCTATATCCCTCCTTATCTCCCCTATATCCCCCCATATAACCCTATATCCTCCTATATCCCCCCATATCTCCCCCATATCCCCCCCACACCCCCATATCCCCCCATATAACCCCATATCCCACCATATCTCCCCATAGAACCCCATATCCCCCCATATAACCCCATATTCCCCCTATATCCCCCCATAGACACCCCATATCCACCCCATATCCCCCCATATCTCCCCATATCACCCCATATCCCCCCATTTAACCCCATATCCCCCTATATTCCCCCATATAAACCCATATAACCCCCATATCTCCCCCATATCCCCCTATATCCCCCCACATAACCCCATATACCCCTATATCCCTCCTTATCTCCCCTATATCCCCCCATATAACCCTATATCCCCCCATATAACCCTATATCCTCCCTATATCCCCCCATATCTCCCCATATCCCCCCCACACCCCCATATCCCCCCATATCCCCCCCATATCCCCCCATATTACCCCATGTCCCCCCATATCCCCCCTATATCTGCCCATAACACCCCATATCCCCCCATATAACCCCTATATCCCCCTATATTCCCCCATATAAACCCATATAACCCCCATATCTCCCCTATATCCCCCCACATAACCCCATATCCCCCCTATATCCCCCCATATGCCCTATATCCCCCCATATAACCCCATATCCCCCCATATATCCCCATATCCCCCTATATCCCCCCATAGACACCCCATATCCCCCTATATCCCCCATATAACCCCATATTTCCCTATATACCCCATATCTCCCCATATCCCCCTATATCCCCCCATATCTCCCCATATCCCCCCATATCTCCCCATATCACCCCATATCCCCCCATTTAACCCCATATCCCCCTATATCCCCCATTTAACCCCATATCCCCCTATATCCCCCCATATCACCCCATATCCCCCCTATATAACCCCATATCCCACCATATCTCCCCATATCCCCCCATTTAACCCCATATCCCCCCTTATCTCCCCCATATCCCCCTATATCCCCCCATATAACCCCATATACCCCTATATCCCCCCTTATCTCCCTATATCCCCCCATATCCTCCCTTATCTCCCCCATATCCCCCTATATCTCCCCTATATCCCCCCATTTAACCCCATATACCCCTATATCCCCCCTTATCTCCCTATATCCCCCCATATCCTCCCTTATCTCCCCCATATCCCCCTATATCCCCCCATAGACACCCCATATCCACCCCATATCCCCCCATATCTCCCCATATCCCCCCATTTAACCCCATATCCCCCTATATCCCCCATATCCCCCTATATACCCCATATCTCCCCATATAACCCCATATCCCCCTATATACCCCATATCCCCCCATATCCCCCTATATTCCCCCATATAAACCCATATAACCCCCATATCCCCCCATATAACCCCATATCCCCCCATATAACCCTATATCCCCCCATATAACCCCATATCCCCCCATATAACCCCATATCCCCCCATATAACCCCATATGCCCCCTATATAACCCCATATCCCCCATATAACCCCATATCCCCCATATAACCCCATATCCCCCATATAACCCCATATGCCCCCTATATAACCCCATATCCCCCATATAACCCCATATGCCCCCTATATAACCCCATATCCCCCATATAACCCCATATCCCCCATATAACCCCATATCCCCCCATATCCCCCCATATAACCCCATATAACCCCATATCCCCCCATATAACCCCATATCCCCCCATATCCCCTATATCCCCCCTCACCATCCACCCCGTCCAGCCCCAGCTCCAGCTCCAGCTCATCCTCCCCCTCCGCCATCATGGCCGCTCCCTCCATTTCCGGCGCTCTCAATTCCACTTCCGGCGCTTTCTTTTCAACGTCACTTCCGGCACCATCACCACTTCCGGTGTGTTCTTTACTCCTCCCATCCGGAAGCGCACTTCCGGTGGTCTTGCTACTTCCGCCGACGTCACTTCCGCTTCCTTTCTCTGTCTCTTCCGGTTGAGCTCGGAGGCCGCCGCCATGGTGAGTGAATGTGGAGCCGGCTCCATCCGGCTCCATCCGGCTCCATCCGCCATCATTGGGCTCCATCCGGGGCCGATGGGGACGGGAAGGGACCGGGGGGGAGCGGAGGGGGCTGGATGGAGGATGTGGGGTCGGGGGGGAGCGAGGAGCCGCCATTAAAGGGGAGGGGGGGGGATTGCGGCCTAGTATGGCGCGGCCTAGGCCCATAGGGAGCTATAGAGGGAGAGACCCCAGACCGTAATGAGACCCCAGCCCATAATGAGAGTCCCCAGACCTTAATGAGAGACCCCAGCCCATAATGAGAGACCCCAGACCATAATGAGAGACCCCAGACCTTAATGAGACCCCAGACCTTAATGAGAGACCCCAGACCTTAATGAGACCCCAGACCTTAATGAGAGACCCCAGACCTTAATGAGAGACCCCAGACCATAATGAGAGACCCCAGACCTTAATGAGAGACCCCAGACCTTAATGAGACCCCAGACCTTAATGAGAGACCCCAGACCTTAATGAGAGACCCCAGACCATAATGAGAGACCCCAGACCTTAATGAGAGACCCCAGACCTTAATGAGACCCCAGACCTTAATGAGAGACCCCAGACCTTAATGAGAGACCCCAGACCATAATGAGAGACCCCAGACCGTAATGAGAGACCCCAGACCTTAATGAGACCCCAGACCTTAATGAGAGACCCCAGACCTTAATGAGAGACCCCAGACCTTAATGAGACCCCAGCCCATAATGAGAGACCCCAGACCTTAATGAGAGACCCCAGACCATAATGAGAGACCCCAGACCTTAATGAGACCCCAGACCTTAATGAGAGACCCCAGACCTTAATGAGAGACCCCAGACCTTAATGAGACCCCAGCCCATAATGAGAGACCCCAGACCTTAATGAGAGACCCCAGCCCATAATGAGAGACCCCAGACCTTAATGAGAGACCCCAGACCATAATGAGAGACCCCAGACCGTAATGAGAGACCCCAGACCTTAATGAGAGACCCCAGACCTTAATGAGAGACCCCAGATCATAATGAGAGACCCCAGACCTTAATGAGACCCCAGCCCATAATGAGAGACCCCAGACCTTAATGAGAGACCCCAGCCCATAATGAGAGACCCCAGACCTTAATGAGACCCCAGCCCACAATGAGAGACCCCAGACCTTAATGAGAGACCCCAGCCCATAATGAGAGACCCCAGACCTTAATGAGAGACCCCAGACCTTAATGAGACGCCAGACCTTAATGAGAGACCCCAGACCTTAATGAGAGACCCCAGACCTTAATGAGAGACCCCAGACCTTAATGAGACCCCAGACCTTAATGAGAGACCCCAGACCTTAATGAGAGACCCCAGCCCATAATGAGAGACCCCAGACCTTAATGAGACCCCAGATCTTAATGAGATCCCAGACCTTAATGAGAGACCCCAGACCTTAATGAGAGACCCCAGATCTTAATGAGACCCCAGATCTTAATGAGAGACCCCAGACCTTAATGAGACCCCAGACCTTAATGAGAGACCCCAGACCTTAATGAGAGACCCCAGATCTTAATGAGAGACCCCAGACCGTAATGAGGGACCCCAGACCTTAATGAGACCCCAGACCTTAATGAGAGACCCCAGACCTTAATGAGACCCCAGACCTTAATGAGAGACCCCAGACCTTAATGAGACCCCAGACCTTAATGAGACCCCAGCCCATAATGAGACCCCAGACCTTAATGAGACCCCAGACCTTAATGAGAGACCCCAGACCTTAATGAGAGACCCCAGACCGTAATGAGACCCCAGACCTTAATGAGAGACCCCAGACCTTAATGAGACCCCAGACCTTAATGAGAGACCCCAGCCCATAATGAGAGACCCCAGACCTTAATGAGAGACCCCAGACCTTAATGAGACCCCAGACCTTAATGAGAGACCCCAGACCTTAATGAGAGACCCCAGCCCATAATGAGAGACCCCAGACCTTAATGAGACCCCAGATCTTAATGAGATCCCAGACCTTAATGAGAGACCCCAGACCTTAATGAGAGACCCCAGATCTTAATGAGACCCCAGATCTTAATGAGAGACCCCAGACCTTAATGAGACCCCAGACCTTAATGAGAGACCCCAGACCTTAATGAGAGACCCCAGATCTTAATGAGAGACCCCAGACCGTAATGAGGGACCCCAGACCTTAATGAGACCCCAGACCTTAATGAGAGACCCCAGACCTTAATGAGACCCCAGACCTTAATGAGAGACCCCAGACCTTAATGAGACCCCAGACCTTAATGAGACCCCAGCCCATAATGAGACCCCAGACCTTAATGAGACCCCAGACCTTAATGAGAGACCCCAGACCTTAATGAGAGACCCCAGACCGTAATGAGACCCCAGACCTTAATGAGAGACCCCAGACCTTAATGAGACCCCAGACCTTAATGAGAGACCCCAGCCCATAATGAGAGACCCCAGACCTTAATGAGAGACCCCAGACCTTAATGAGACCCCAGACCTTAATGAGACCCCAGACCTTAATGAGAGACCCCAGACCTTAATGAGAGACCCCAGACCTTAATGAGAGACCCCAGCCCGTAATGAGAGACCCCAGACCGTAATGAGAGACCCCAGACCTTAATGAGACCCCAGACCTTAATGAGAGACCCCAGACCTTAATGAGAGACCCCAGCCCGTAATGAGAGACCCCAGACCTTAATGAGAGACCCCAGACCTTAATGAGAGACCCCAGACCTTAATGAGACCCCAGCCCGTAATGAGAGACCCCAGACCGTAATGAGAGACCCCAGACCGTAATGAGAGACCCCAGCCCATAATGAGCTTCTCCATCCCACAATGGCCGCCCCCATCCCATAATGATCATCCCCATCCCGTAAGATCATTATGGGATAGAAATGTTTTGGGGGGGCAATGGGGGCACGCATCAGCACCCATGGGGTCCTATGGGTTCTTATAGGCACCCATTAGCACCTAAGGGCTCCTATGGGATCCTATGGGCACCTATGGGATCCTATGGGCACCCATCAGCACCCATGTGATCCTATGGGCTCCTATAGGCACCTATGGGATCCTATGGGACCCATCAGCACCCATGGGATCCTATGGGACCCATCAGCACCCATGGGATCCTATGGGATCTTATGGGCACCCATGGGCTCCTATGGGCACCTATGGGATCCTATGGGCTCCTATGGGCACCCATGGGATCCTATGGGCTCCTATGGAATCCTATGGGATGCTATGGGCACCTATGGGATCATATGGGACCCATCAGCACCTATGGGCTCCTATGGGATCCTATGGGCTCCTATGGGCACCCATGGGCTCCTATGGGCATCTATAGGCTCCTATGGGCTCCTATGGGATCCTATGGGTACTTATAGGATCCTATGGGTACTTATGGGATCCTGTGGGCTCCTATGGGATCCTATGGGCACCTATGGACTCCTATGGGCACCCATGGGTTCCTATGGGCACCCATCAGCACCCATGGGATCCTATGGGCACCTACGGGATCCTATGGGCACCTATGGGATCCTATGGGCACCTATGGGATCCTATGGGCACCCATCAGCACCCATGGGATCCTATGGGATCCTATGGGCACCTATGGGATCCTATGGGCACCCATCAGCACCCATGGGCTCCTATGGGCACCCATGGGCTCCTATGGGCACCTATGGGATCCTATGGGCACCCATCAGCTCCTATGGGCACCTATGGGATCCTATGGGCACCTATGGGATCCAATGGGCACCCATCAGCTCCTATGGGCACCTATGGGATCCTATGGGCACCTATGGGCTCCTATGGGCATCTATAGGCTCCTATGGGATCCTATGGGCACCCATGGGCTCCTATGGGATCCTATGGGCACCTGTGGGTTCCTATAGGCACCTATGGGTTCCTATGGGCACCCATCAGCACCCATGGGATCCTATGGGCACCTATGGGATCCTATGGGCACCCATGGGCTCCTATGGGATCCTATGGGCACCTACGGGCTCCTATGGGATCCTATGGGCACCTATGGGATCCTATGGGCACCCATGGGCTCCTATGGACACCTATGGGATCCTATGGGCACCCATGGGCACCTATGGGATCCTATGGGCTCCTATGGGCACCTATGGGATCCTATGGGCTCCTATAGGCACCTGTGGGATCCTATGGGCTCCTATGGGCACCTACGGGCTCCTATGGGCTCCTATGGGATCCTATGGGCTCCTATAGGCACCTATGGGCTCCTATGGGATCCTATGGGCTCCTATGGGATCCTATGGGCTCCTATGGGCACCTATGGGATCCTATGGGCACCTATGGGCTCCTATGGGATCCTATGGGCTCCTATGGGCACCTATGGGATCCTATGGGATCCTATGGGCCCCTATAGGCTCCTATAGGCACCTATGGGCTCCTATCAGCATCCATGGGATCCTATGGGCACCTATGGGATCCTATGGGCACCCATCAGCACGTATGGGATCCTATGGGCGCCTATGGGATCCTATGGGATCCTATGGGCACCCATGGGCTCCTATGGGATCCTATGGGCACCTATGGGATCCTATGGGCACCCATCAGCACCTATGGGCACCTATGGGATCCTATGGGCTCCTATGGGCACCCATGGGCTCCTATGGGCATCTATAGGCTCCTATGGGCTCCTATGGGATCCTATGGGTACTTATAGGATCCTATGGGTACTTATGGGATCCTATGGGCTCCTATGGGATCCTATGGGCACCTATGGACTCCTATGGGCACCCATGGGTTCCTATGGGCACCCATCAGCACCCATGGGATCCTATGGGCACCTACGGGATCCTATGGGCACCTATGGGCTCCTATGGGCACCTATGGGATCCTATGGGCACCCATCAGCACCCATGGGATCCTATGGGCTCCTATGGGCACCTATGGGATCCTATGGGCACCCATCAGCACCCATGGGCACCTATGGGATCCTATGGGCACCCATGGGCTCCTATGGGATCCTATGGGCAGCTATGGGCACCTATGGGCTCCTATAGGCACCTATGGGATCCTATGGGCACCTATGGGATCCTATGGGCACCCATGGGCACCTATGGGATCCTATGGGCGCCTATGGGATCCTATGGGCACCTATGGGATCCTATGGGCACCCATCAGCTCCTATGGGTTCCTATGGGATCCTATGGGCACCTATGGGATCCTATGGGCACCCATCAGCTCCTATGGGTTCCTATGGGATCCTATGGGATCCTATGGGCACCCATGGGCTCCTATGGGATCCTATGGGATCCTATGGGCACCTGTGGGATCCTATGGGACCCATCAGCACCTACGGGCTCCTATGGGATCCTATGGGCACCTATGGGATCCTATGGGCACCCATCAGCACCCATGGGCACCTATGGGATCCTATGGGCACCTATGGGATCCTATGGGCTCCTATGGACACCTATTGGATCCTATGGACACCTATGGGATCCTATGGGCCCCTATAGGCTCCTATAGGCACCTATGGGCTCCTATCAGCATCCATGGGATCCTATGGGCACCTATGGGATCCTATGGGCATCTATAGGCTCCTATGGGATCCTATGGGTACTTATGGGATCCTATGGGTACTTACGGGCTCCTATGGGATCCTATGGGATCCTATGGGCTCCTATGGGACCCATGGGCACCCAACGTGCTGGTCTCCATCCCATATCAGTCCCTGGTGATCCCCGAGAAGTTCCAGCACATTCTGCGTGTGTTGAACACCAACATCGATGGGAGGAGGAAGATCGCATTCGCCATCACTGCCATCAAGGTAATAATGGGGGGGGGCACCTTTATAATGGGGGGAGGGTCACCTTTATAATGGGGGGGTATCTTTATAATGGGGGGGGTCACCTTTATAATGGGGGGGGTCTCCTTTATAATGAGGGGGGCACCGATACAATGGGGGGGTGTCAGCTTTATAATGGGGGGGGGTCTCCTTTATAATGGGGGGTGTCAGCTTTATAATGGGGGGGTGTCAGCTTTATAATGGGGGGGGGTATCTTTATAATGGGGGGGGGGTCACCTTTATAATGGGGGGGGTCACCTTTATAATGGGGGGGGGTCACCTTTATAATGGGGGGGGCACCATTATAATGGGGGGGCACCATTATAATGGGGGGGCACCTTTATAGTTGGGGGGGGGTCAGCATTGGGGGGGCACCATTATAATGGGGGGGCACCATTATAATGGGGGGGCACCTTTATAATGGGGGGGGCACCATTATAATGGGGGGGCACCTTTATAATGGGGGGGGCACCATTATAATGGGGGGGCACCTTTATAATGGGGGGGGCACCATTATAAGGGGGGAGCACCATTATATTGGGGGGGTCACCTTTATAATGGGGGGGGCACCATTATAATGGGGGGGTCACCTTTATAATGGGGGGGGCACTTTTATAATGGGGGGGGCACCTTTATAATGGGGGGGCACCTTTATAATGAGGGGGCACCTTTATAATGGGGGGGCACCTTTATATTGGGGGGGTCACCTTTATAATGGGGGGGGCACCTTTATAATGGGGGGGCACCTTTAAAATGGAGGGGCACCTTTATAATGGGGGGGCACCTTTAAAATGGAGGGGCACCTTTATAATGGGGGGGCACCTTTAAAATGGAGGGGCACCTTTATAATGGGGGGGCACCTTTATAATGGGGGGGGCACCTTTATAATGTGGGGGGCACCATTATAATGGGGGGGGTCACCATTATAATGGGGGGTCACCTTTATAATAGGGGGGGGGGTCACCATTGGGGGGGTGGGTGCCCTTGGGGGGGGTTCCTTTGGGGTGGGGGGGGGTCACTTATGGGGTATTAATGGGGTGATTGCTGTTGTAGGGTGTGGGCCGTCGCTACGCCCATGTAGTGCTGAGAAAGGCTGATATCGACCTGACCAAGAGAGCGGGGGAACTCACTGAGGATGAGGTATGGATATATAGGGGGATGTATATATTGGGGGGGGATATATGTATATAGGGGGAGTTATATATATATAGGGGGTATATATGTATATGGGGGGGTATATGTATATGGGGGGGTTATATATGGGGGGTATAAGTATATGGAGGGATTATATATGGGGGGGTTATATATGGGGGGGTAGATGTATATAGGGGGGTTAAATATGGGGGGGGAGATGTATGTAGGAGGGGTATATGTATATAGGGGGGGTTATATAGGGGGGTATATGTATATAGGGAGTTATATGTAGGAGGTGGATGTGGATATGTGGGGGGGTAAAAGTATATGGGGGGGGGTTAGGGGGATATATGGGGGGGTTAAAGGGGGGATATATGGGGGGGTTAAAGGGGGGATATATGGGGGGGTTAGGGGGATATATGGGGGGGTTAAAGGGGGATATATGGGGGGGTTAGGGGGATATATGGGGGGGTTAAAGGGGGATATGTGGGGGGTTAAAGGGGGATATATGGGGGGGTATTAAAGGGGGGATATATGGGGGGTTAAAGGGGATATATGGGGGGTTAAAGGGGGGATATATGGGGGGTTAAAGGGGGGATATATGGGGGGTTAAAGGGGGGATATATGGGGGGTTAAAGGGGGGGTATATGGGGGGTTAAAGGGGGGGTATATGGGGGGGTATTAAAGGGGGGATATATGGGGGGTATTAAAGGGGGGATATATGGGGGGGTATTAAAGGGGGGATATATGGGGGGATTGAAGGGATATATGGGGGGATTAAAGGGGGATATATGGGGGGGTTAAAGGGGGATATATGGGGGGGTATTAAAGGGGGATAGATGGGGGGTCTAAAAGGGGGGATAGATGGGGGGGTTAAAGGGGGGATATATGGGGGGTTAAAGGGGGGGGATAGATGAGGGGGTTAAAGGGGGGGATAGATGGGGGGGTTAAAGGGGGATAGATGGGGGGGTTAAAGGGGGATAGATGGGGGGGTTAAAGGGGGATAGATGGGGGGGTTAAAGGGGGATAGATGGGGGGGTTAAAGGGGGATAGATGGGGGGGTTAAAGGGGGATAGATGGGGGGGTATTAAAGGGGGGATATATGGGGGGTTAAAGGGGGGATATGGGGGGTTAAAGGGGGATATATGGGGGGATTAAAGGGGGGATATATGGGGGGATTAAAGGGGGGGATATATGGGATGGTTAAAGGGGGATATATGGGGGGGATAGATGGGGGGGTATTAAAGGGGGGATTAAAGGGGGATATATGGGGGGATTAAAGGGGGGTATATGGGGGGATTAAAGGGGGGTATATGGGGGGATTAAAGGGGGGGATGTATGGGGGGGTTAAAGGGGGATATATGGGGGGTCTAAAAGGGGGGATAGATGGGGGGGTTAAAGGGGGGATATATGGGGGGTTAAAGGGGGATATATGGGGGGGTATTAAAGGGGGGGATATATGGGGGTTAAAGGGGGATATATGGGGGGTCTAAAAGGGGGGATATATGGGGGGGTTAAAGGGGGGATATATGGGGGGGTTAAAGGGGGGATATATGGGGGGGTATTAAAGGGGGGATTAAAGGGGGATATATGGGGGGATTAAAGGGGGGTATATGGGGGGGATTAAAGGGGGGGATGTATGGGGGGGTTAATGGGTGGTATATGGGGGAAATAAAGGGGGGATATATGGGGGGGGTTAGGGGGATATATGGGGGGGTTAAAGGGGGATATATGGGGGGGTATTAAAGGGGGGATATATGGGGGGGTATTAAAGGGGGGATATATGGGGGAATTGAAGGGATATATGGGGGGATTAAAGGGGGATATAAAAGGGGGATATATGGGGGGTTAAAGGGGGGGATATATGGGGGTATTAAAGGGGGGCATGAGGGGGTAGGGGGACATATGAGGGGGGATGGGGGAGAATGGGGAGGGGGATGGGGATGGGAGGTATGGGGGGGGAAATGGGATGAATGGGGGGGGGGGTGAGGTGGGATGTGGGGTACGGGGAGGCTTGGGGGGGTGGGTTACCCCCTTCTAGGCACCTCCAGACCCACTGGGTTGGGGGGATGTGGGTCGCTGTGGGGTCAGCCCCACACCTATGGGTGCCCCCCCCCCCCATTTAATCCCCCTCCCCTTTGTGTGTAGGTGGAGCGTGTGATCACCATCATGCAGAACCCGCGTCAATACAAGATCCCGGATTGGTTCCTCAACAGGCAGAAGGACGTCAAGGATGGGAAGTACAGCCAGGTAACTTATGGGGCACCGTGTGGGGCACATGTGGGGCAGGGATGGCTGGATGTGGGGCAGGGATGGGTAGATGTGGGGCTGGAGTGGGAGATATGGGGTTGGAATGGGAGATGTGGGGCTGGACACAATGTGGGGCACTATGTGGGGCAGGTGTGGGGCTGGATGCAGGTGGATGTGGGGCAGGGTGTGGGGCAGGGGTGGGTAGATATGGGGCAGGGTGTGGGGCAGGATGCAGGTAGATATGGGGCTGGATGTGGGTGGGTGTGGGGCGGGATGTGGGGCAGGGATGGGTAGATACGGGGCTGGATGTGAGGTAAAATGTGGGGCTGGATGTGGGGCAGGGATGGGCAGATGTGGGGCTGGATGTGAGGTAGGATGTGGGTGAATGTGGGGCAGGGATGGGTGAATATGGGGCTGGATGTGGGGCAGGGATGGGCAGATGTGGGGCAGGATGTGGGGCCAGGGGGGCAGATGTGGGGCCAGATCTGGGGCTGGATGTGGGGCAGGGTTTGGTGGATATGGGGCTGGACGTGTGTGAATTTGGGGCTGGATGTGGGGCAGATGTGGGGTGGGATGTGGTTGGATATGGGGTAGGGATGGGTGGATATGGGGCTGGATGTGGGGCAGGGATGGGTAGAGATGGGTACATGTGGGGCAGGATGAGGAGCTGGGTGGATGTGGGGCAGGGGGGGCAGATGTGGGGCAGGATGTGGGGCTGGAATGGGAGATGTGGGGCAGGAATAGGAGATGTGGGGCTGGAATGGGAGATGTGGGGCAGGAATAGGAGATGTGGGGCAGGAATGGGAGATGTGGTGCAGGATATGGGGCAGGAATGGTTGATGTGGGGCTGGAATGGGAGATGTGGGGCAGGATATGGGGCAGGAATGGTTGATGTGGGGCTGGAATGGGAGATGTGGGGCAGGATATGGGGCAGGAATGGTTGATGGAATGGGAGATGTGGGGCAGGATATGGGGCAGCAATGGTTAATGTGGGGCTGGAATGGGAGATGTGGGGCAGGAGTGGTTGATGTGGGGCAGGAATGGTTGATGTGGGGCAGGATATGGGGCAGGAATGGTTGATGTGGGGCTGGAATGGGAGACGTGGGGCAGGAGTGGTTGATGTGGGGCAGGAGTGGTTGATGTGGGGCAGGAATGGTTGATGTGGGGCAGAAATGGTTGATGTGGGGCTGGAATGGGAGATGTGGGGCAGCAATGGTTGATGTGGGGCAGGATATGGGGCAGCAATGGTTGATGTGGGGCAGGATATGGGGCAGCAATGGTTGATGTGGGGCAGGATATGGGGCAGCAATGGTTGATGTGGGGCAGGATATGGGGCAGCAATGGTTGATGTGGGGCAGGATATGGGGCAGCAATGGTTGATGTGGGGCAGGATATGGGGCAGGAATGGGTGATGTGGGGCAGGATATGGGGCAGGAATAGGAGATATGGGGCAGGATATGGGGCAGCAATGGTTGATGTGGGGCAGGATATGGGGCAGCAATGGGTGATGTGGGGCAGGATATGGGGCAGCAATGGTTGATATGGGGCAGGATATGGGGCAGGAATGGGTGATGTGGGGCAGGATATGGGGCAGGAATGGTTGATGTGGGGCAGGATATGGGGCAGCAATGGGTGATGTGGGGCAGGATATGGGGCAGGAATGGGTGATGTGGGGCAGCAATGGGTGATGTGGGGCAGGATATGGGGCAGCAATGGTTGATGTGGGGCAGGATATGGGGCAGCAATGGGTGATGTGGGGCAGGATATGGGGCAGCAATGGTTGATGTGGGGCAGGATATGGGGCAGCAATGGTTGATGTGGGGCAGGATATGGGGCAGCAATGGTTGATGTGGGGCAGGATATGGGGCAGCAATGGTTGATGTGGGGCAGGATATGGGGCAGCAATGGTTGATGTGGGGCAGGATATGGGGCAGCAATGGTTGATGTGGGGCAGGATATGGGGCAGGAATGGTTGATGTGGGGCAGGATATGGGGCAGCAATGGGTGATGTGGGGCAGGATATGGGGCAGCAATGGTTGATGTGGGGCAGGATATGGGGCAGCAATGGTTGATGTGGGGCAGGATATGGGGCAGCAATGGGTGATGTGGGGCAGGATATGGGGCAGCAATGGTTGATGTGGGGCAGGATATGGGGCAGCAATGGTTGATGTGGGGCAGGATATGGGGCAGCAATGGTTGATGTGGGGCAGGATATGGGGCAGCAATGGTTGATGTGGGGCAGGATATGGGGCAGGAATGGGTGATGTGGGGCAGGATATGGGGCAGGAATAGGAGATATGGGGCAGGATATGGGGCAGCAATGGGTGATGTGGGGCAGGATATGGGGCAGCAATGGTTGATGTGGGGCAGGATATGGGGCAGGAATGGGTGATGTGGGGCAGGATATGGGGCAGCAATGGTTGATGTGGGGCAGGATATGGGGCAGCAATGGTTGATGTGGGGCAGGATATGGGGCAGCAATGGTTGATGTGGGGCAGGATATGGGGCAGCAATGGTTGATGTGGGGCAGGATATGGGGCAGGAATAGGAGATATGGGGCAGGATATGGGGCAGCAATGGGTGATGTGGGGCAGGATATGGGGCAGCAATGGTTGATGTGGGGCAGGATATGGGGCAGCAATGGTTGATGTGGGGCAGGATATGGGGCAGCAGTGGTTGATGTGGGGCAGGATATGGGGCAGCAATGGTTGATGTGGGGCAGGATGTGGGGCAGCAATGGTTGATATGGGGCAGGATATGGGGCAGCAATGGGTGATGTGGGGCAGGTTATGGGGCAGCAATGGTTGATGTGGGGCAGGATATGGGGCAGCAATGGTTGATGTGGGGCAGGATATGGGGCAGCAATGGGTGATGTGGGGCAGGATATGGGGCAGCAATGGTTGATGTGGGGCAGGATATGGGGCAGCAATGGGTGATGTGGGGCAGGATATGGGGCAGCAATGGTTGATGTGGGGCAGGATATGGGGCAGCAATGGTTGATGTGGGGCAGGATATGGGGCAGCAATGGTTGATGTGGGGCAGGATATGGGGCAGCAATGGTTGATGTGGGGCTGGAATGGGAGATGTGGGGCAGCAATGGTTGATGTGGGGCAGGATATGGGGCAGCAATGGGTGATATAGGGCAGGATGTGGGGCAGCAATGGTTGATGTGGGGCAGGATGTGGGGCAGCAATGGTTGATGTGGGGCAGGATATGGGGCAGGAATGGAAGATGTGGGGCAGGATATGGGGCAGCAATGGGTGATATAGGGCAGGATATGGGGCAGCAATGGTTGATGTGGGGCAGGATATGGGGCAGCAATGGTTGATGTGGGGCAGGATATGGGGCAGCAATGGGTGATGTGGGGCAGGTTATGGGGCAGCAATGGTTGATGTGGGGCAGGATATGGGGCAGCAATGGTTGATGTGGGGCAGGATATGGGGCAGCAATGGGTGATGTGGGGCAGGATATGGGGCAGCAATGGTTGATGTGGGGCAGGATATGGGGCAGCAATGGTTGATGTGGGGCAGGATATGGGGCAGCAATGGTTGATGTGGGGCAGGATATGGGGCAGCAATGGTTGATGTGGGGCAGGATATGGGGCAGGAATGGTTGATGTGGGGCAGGATATGGGGCAGCAATGGTTGATGTGGGGCAGGATATGGGGCAGCAATGGTTGATGTGGGGCAGGATATGGGGCAGGAATGGTTGATGTGGGGCAGGATATGGGGCAGCAATGGGTGATGTGGGGCAGGATGTGGGGCAGCAATGGGTGATGTGGGGCAGGATGTGGGGCAGCAATGGTTGATGTGGGGCAGGATATGGGGCAGCAATGGTTGATGTGGGGCTGGAATGGGAGATGTGGGGCAGGATATGGGGCAGCAATGGTTAATGGGGGACTGGAATGGGAGATGTGGGGCAGGAGTGGTTGATGTGGGGCAGGAATGGTTGATGTGGGGCTGGAATGGGAGATGTGGGGCAGGATATGGGGCAGCAATGGTTGATGTGGGGCAGGATATGGGGCAGCAATGGTTGATGTGGGGCAGGATATGGGGCAGCAATGGGAGATGTGGGGCAGGATATGGGGCAGCAATGGTTGATGTGGGGCAGGATATGGGGCAGCAATGGTTGATGTGGGGCAGGATATGGGGCAGCAATGGTTGATGTGGGGCAGGATATGGGGCAGCAATGGTTGATGTGGGGCAGGATATGGGGCAGCAATGGTTGATGTGGGGCAGGATATGGGGCAGCAATGGTTGATGTGGGGCAGGATATGGGGCAGGAATGGTTGATGTGGGGCAGGATATGGGGCAGCAATGGTTGATGTGGGGCAGGATATGGGGCAGCAATGGTTGATGTGGGGCAGGATATGGGGCAGCAATGGTTGATGTGGGGCAGGATATGGGGCAGCAATGGTTGATGTGGGGCAGGATATGGGGCAGCAATGGTTGATGTGGGGCAGGATATGGGGCAGCAATGGGTGATGTGGGGCAGGATATGGGGCAGCAATGGTTGATGTGGGGCAGGATATGGGGCAGCAATGGTTGATGTGGGGCAGGATATGGGGCAGCAATGGGAGATGTGGGGCAGGATATGGGGCAGCAATGGTTGATGTGGGGCAGGATATGGGGCAGCAATGGTTGATGTGGGGCAGGATATGGGGCAGCAATGGTTGATGTGGGGCAGGATATGGGGCAGGAATGGTTCATGTGGGGCAGGATATGGGGCAGCAATGGTTGATGTGGGGCAGGATATGGGGCAGCAATGGGTGATGTGGGGCAGGATATGGGGCAGGAATGGTTGATGTGGGGCAGCAATGGTTGATATGGGGCAGGATATGGGGCAGCAATGGGTGATGTGGGGCAGGATATGGGGCAGGAATGGGAGATGTGGGGCAGGATGTGGGGCAGCAATGGTTGATGTGGGGCAGGATATGGGGCAGCAATGGTTGATGTGGGGCAGGATATGGGGCAGCAATGGGTGATGTGGGGCAGGATATGGGGCAGGAATGGGAGATGTGGGGCAGGATATGGGGCAGCAATGGGTGATGTGGGGCAGGATATGGGGCAGGAATGGTTGATGTGGGGCAGGATATGGGGCAGGAATGGGAGATGTGGGGCAGGATATGGGGCAGCAATGGTTGATGTGGGGCAGGATATGGGGCAGCAATGGTTGATGTGGGGCAGGATATGGGGCAGCAATGGGTGATGTGGGGCAGGATATGGGGCAGGAATGGGTGATATAGGGCAGGATATGGGGCAGCAATGGTTGATGTGGGGCAGGATATGGGGCAGCAATGGTTGATGTGGGGCAGGATATGGGGCAGCAATGGTTGATGTGGGGCTGGAATGGGAGATGTGGGGCAGCAATGGTTGATGTGGGGCAGGATATGGGGCAGCAATGGGTGATATAGGGCAGGATGTGGGGCAGCAATGGTTGATGTGGGGCAGGATGTGGGGCAGCAATGGGTGATGTGGGGCAGGATATGGGGCAGCAATGGTTGATGTGGGGCAGGATATGGGGCAGGAATGGAAGATGTGGGGCAGGATATGGGGCAGCAATGGGTGATATAGGGCAGGATATGGGGCAGCAATGGTTGATGTGGGGCAGGATATGGGGCAGCAATGGTTGATGTGGGGCAGGATATGGGGCAGCAATGGGTGATGTGGGGCAGGTTATGGGGCAGCAATGGTTGATGTGGGGCAGGATATGGGGCAGCAATGGTTGATGTGGGGCAGGATATGGGGCAGCAATGGGTGATGTGGGGCAGGATATGGGGCAGCAATGGGCGATATAGGGCAGGATATGGGGCAGGAATAGGAGATATGGGGCAGGATATGGGGCAGCAATGGTTGATGTGGGGCAGGATATGGGGCAGCAATGGTTGATGTGGGGCAGGATATGGGGCAGCAATGGTTGATGTGGGGCAGGATGTGGGGCAGCAATGGGTGATGTGGGGCAGGATATGGGGCAGCAATGGTTGATGTGGGGCAGGATATGGGGCAGCAATGGTTGATGTGGGGCAGGATATGGGGCAGCAATGGTTGATGTGGGGCAGGATGTGGGGCAGCAATGGTTGATGTGGGGCAGGATATGGGGCAGCAATGGTTGATGTGGGGCTGGAATGGGAGATGTGGGGCAGGATATGGGGCAGCAATGGTTGATGTGGGGCAGGATATGGGGCAGCAGTGGTTGATGTGGGGCAGGATATGGGGCAGCAGTGGTTGATGTGGGGCAGGATATGGGGCAGCAGTGGTTGATGTGGGGCAGGATATGGGGCAGCAATGGTTGATGTGGGGCAGGATATGGGGCAGGAATGGGTGATGTGGGGCAGGATATGGGGCAGCAATGGGTGATGTGGGGCAGCAATGGGTGATGTGGGGCAGGATATGGGGCAGCAATGGGTGATGTGGGGCAGGATATGGGGCAGCAATGGTTGATGTGGGGCAGGATATGGGGCAGCAATGGGTGATGTGGGGCAGGATATGGGGCAGCAATGGGTGATGTGGGGCAGGATGTGGGGCAGGATATGGGGCTGACCCCTGCTGGTGACCCCTATGTGACCTTTATTTGCCCTTTAGGTGCTGGCCAATGGGCTGGACAACAAACTGCGCGAGGATTTGGAGCGGCTCAAGAAGATCCGGGCACACAGGGGGCTCAGACACTTCTGGGGGTCAGCACTACATGGGGGGCAGATGTGGGGCAGATATGGGGGGATATGGGGTCAGATGTGGGGCAGGGAGGGGACATGGGGGGTAGATATGGGGTTATGGGGGGCAGATGTGGGGGGATATAGGGGGCTATGGGGGGCAGATGTGGGGCAGGGAGGGAGCTATGGGGGGCAGATATGGGGCTATGGGGGGCAGATATGGGGCTATGGGGGGCAGATGTGGGGCAGGGAGGGAGCTATGGGGGGCTAGGGGGGTCAGATGTGGGGCAGTGGGGGGCAGGGAGGGGGCTATGGGGCAGGAAGGGGGCTATGGGGGGCAGTTGTGGGGCAGGGAGGTAGCTATGGGGTAATGGGGGTCATATGGGGCAGGGAGGGAGCTATGGGGGGGCAGATGTGGGGCAGGGAGGGGACATGGGGGTCAGATGTGGGGGGATATGGGGCTATGGGGGGCAGATATGGGGCTATGGGGGGCAGATATGGGGATATGGGGGGGCTATGGGGGCAGATATGGGGCTATGGGGGCAGATATGGGGCTATGGGGTCAGATATGGGGGGATATGGGGGTCAGATCCGGACACACAGAGGGCTCAGACACTTCTGGGGGTCAGATGTGGGGCAGATGTGGGGCTATGGGGGCATATGGGGCTATGGGGGGCAGATGTGGGGCAGGGAGGGAACTATGGGGCTATGGGGTCAGATATGGGGCAGGGAGGGGACACGGGGGGCAGATATGGGGCTATGGGGGGCTATGGGGTCAGATATGGGGCAATGGGGGTCAGATATTGGGCTATGGGGTCAGATATGGGGCTATGGGGGCAGATATGGGGCAGGGAGGGAGCTGTGGGGCTATGGGGTCAGATATGGGGCAATGGGGGTCAGATATTGGGCTATGGGGTCAGATATGGGGCTATGGGGGTCAGATATTGGGCAGGGAGGGGGCATGGGGGGCTGTGGGGGGCAGCAATGGGGCTATGGGGCAGGGAGGGGGCTGGGGGTCAGATGTGGGGCAGGGAGGGAGCTATGGGGGGCTATGGGGTCAGATATGGGGCTATGGGGTCAGATATGGGGCTATGGGGGGCAGATATGGGGCTATGGGGTCAGATATGGGGCTATGGGGTCAGATATGGGGGGATATGGGGTCAGATATGGGGCTATGGGGCAGGGAGGGGACATGGGGGGTTATGGGGGGCAGATGTGGGGCAGGAATGGGGCTATGGGGGGATATGGGGGCAGATGTGGGGCAGGAATGGGGCTATGGGGGGATATGGGGTCAGATGTGGGGCAGGAAGGGGGCTATGGGGTCAGATATGGGGGGACATGGGGGGATATGGGGGTCAGATATGGGGCAGGAATGGGGCTATGGGGGGCAAGTACGGGGCAGCAATGGGGCTATGGGGGGCAGATGTGGGGCAGATATGGGGCTATGGGGGGTAGATATGGGGCTATGGGGGGCAGGTGTGGGGCAGGGAGGGGACATGGGGGGCAGATGTGGGGCTATGGGGGCAGATATGGGGGGGGATATGGGGCAGGGAGGGGACATGGGGGGCAGATATGGGGACATGGGGGGCAGATATGGGGACATGGGGGGCAGATATGGGGCTATGGGGGGCTATGGGGGTGAGATGTGGGGCAGGGATGGGACATGGGGCTATGGGGGGACTTGGGGGTCAGATGTGGGGCAGGAATGGGGCTATGGGGGGCAGCAATGGGGCTATGGGGCAGGGAGAGGGCTGGGGGTCAGATAAGGGACAGGGAGGGAGCTATGGGGCAATGGGGGGACTTGGGGGTCAGTGGGGGGACTTGGGGGGCAGGGAGATATATGGGGGCCCTATAAAGGCACTTATGGGGCTATATGGGGTATATGGGGCCCTATAAAGGCACTTATGGGGCTATATGGGGTATATGGGGCCCTATAAAGGCACTTATGGGGTATATGAGGCCCTATAAAGGCACTTATGGGGTATATGGGGCCCTATAAAGGCACTTATGGGGCTCTATGGGGTATATGGGGCCCTATAAAGGCACTTATGGGGCTATATGGGGTATATGGGGCCCTATAAAGGCACTTATGGGGCTATATGGGGCCCTATAGAGGCACTTATGGGGCTATATGGGGTATATGGGGCCCTATAAAGGCACTTATGGGGCTATATGGGGCCCTATAAAGGCACTTATGGGGCTATATGGGGTATATGGGGCCCTATAAAGGCACTTATGGGGCTCTATGGGGTATATGGGGCCCTATAAAGGCACTTATGGGGGTATATGGGGGCCCTATAAAGGCACTTATGGAGCTATATGGGGTATATGGGGCCCTATAAAGGCACTTATGGGGCTATATGGGGTATATGGGGCCCTATAAAGGCACTTATGGAGCTATATGGGGTATATGGGGCCCTATAAAGGCACTTATGGGGCAGTGGGGGTATATGGGGCCCTATAAAGGCACTTATGGGGCTATATGGGGCCCTATAAAGGCACTTATGGGGCTATATGGGGTCCTATAAAGGCACTTATGGGGTATATGGGGTATATGGGGCCCTATAAAGGCACTTATGGGGCTATGTGGGGTATATGGGGCCCTATAAAGGCACTTATGGGGCTATATGGGGTATATGGGGCCCTATAAAGGCACTTATGGGGCTCTATGGGGTATATGGGGCCCTATAAAGGCACTTATGGGGTATATGGGGCCCTATAAAGGCACTTATGGGGCTATATGGGGTATATGGGGCCCTATAAAGGCACTTATGGGGCTATGTGGGGTATATGGGGCCCTATAAAGGCACTTATGGGGCTATATGGGGTATATGGG
>NW_028188953.1:2010497-2042386 GCF_054131305.1 Coturnix japonica
GGGGGTCCTAGGGGGGGATATGGGGGAGATATGGGGAGATATGGGGGTCCTAGGGGGGATATGGAGGTGTATGGGGGTCCTAGGGGGATATGGGGGAAATATGGGGGGGGATATGGGGAGATATGGGGAGAGATAGGGGAAATATGGGGGTCCTGGGGGGGGATATGGGGGGGTATAAGGGGGATATAGGGGGTTATGGGAGTCCTTGGGGGGATATGGGGTCCTGGGGGGGATATGGGGGGATATGGGGGTCCTGGCTGGGGATATGGGAGTCCTAAAGGGGGATATGGGGGTCCTGGGGGGGGATATGGGGGGTATAAGGGGGATATAGGGGGTTATGGGAGTCCTGGGGGGGGATTGGGGGTCCTGGGGGGGGGTATGGGGGGATATGGGGGTCCTGGCTGGGGATATGGGGATGTATGGGGGGATATGGGGGTCCTAGGGGGGGATATGGGGAGATATGGGGGGAGATGGGGGGATTATGGGGGTCCTAGGGGAGGATATGGGGAGATATGGGGGGATATAGGGAGATATTGGGGTCCTAGGGGGGATATGGGGGGATATAAGGGGGGGATATAGGGAGATATTCGGGTCCTAGGGGGGAGATGGGGGGATATGGGGGGATATAAGGGGATATGGGGTAATATCAGGGTCTTAGGGGGGATATGGGGGGAATATGGGGGAGATATGGGGGTCCTAGGGGGGGATATGGGGAGATATGGGGGATATAGGGAGATATGGGGTCCTAGGGGGGATATGGGGAGATATGGGGGGATATAGGGAGATATGGAGGTCCTAGGGGGGATATGGGGAGATATGGGGGGATATAGGGAGATATGGGGGTCCTAGGGGGGATTATGGGGAGATATGGGGGGATTATGGGGAGATATGGGGGTCCTAGGGGGGATATGGGGGGATATGGGGGTCCTGGGGGGGGGGATATGGGGAGATATGGGGGGATATGGGGGTCCTAGGGGGGATATGGGGGTCTGAGGGGGATATGGGGGGGATATGGGGGTTCTAGGGGGGGATATGGGGAGATATGGGGGGGATATGGGAAGATATGGGGGGTATGGGGGACAATTGGGTAGATATGGGGGATATGGGGGTCCTAGGGGGGGATGTGGGGGTTCAAGGGGGGATATGGGGGTATTATGGGGAGATATGGGGGGATATGGAGGTATATGTGGGAATAAGGGGGGAGATGGGGGTCCTAGGGGGGAGATGGGGGAAATGGAGGATATGGGGGTCTTAGGGGGGAATATGGGGAGATATGGAGGTTCTAGGGGGGAATATGGGGGGAGATGGGGGGGATACAGGGGAATATGGGGGAGATGGGGTCCTAGGGGAGGATATGGGGAGATATGGGGGTTCTAGGGGGAGATATGGGGGGATATCAGGGTCTTAGGGGGAGATATGGGGAGATATGGGGGTCCTAGGGGGGATATGGGGGTGATATGGGGGGATATAGGGTGTCTGTGGGGGAGATGGGGGAATAAGGGGGTCCTAGGGGAGGATATGGGGAGATATGGGGAATATGGGGGATATGGGGGAGATGGGGGTCCTAGGGGGGATATGGGGAGATATGGGGGGATATGGGGAGATATAGGGGTCCTAGGGGGTATATGGGGGAGATATGGGGGATATGGGGGGATATGGGGTGATACGGGGTCCTGGGGGGGGAGATGGGGGGAGATGGGGGAGATATGGGGAGATATGGGGGATAATGGGGTCTTAGGGGAGGGTATGGGGGGATATGGGGGGACATGGGGGGGGATATGGGGGATATGGGGGATAAGGGGTCCTAGGGGGGAATATGGGGGATAAGGGGGGAGATGGGGGTCCTAGGGGGGGAGATGGGGGGGTTATGGGGGGACAAGGGGGTCCTAGGGGGGGCTATGGGGGGTAATGGGGGGCTATGGGGGGCAATGGGGAGCAGTGGGTCCCACTGTTGCTATTGGGCTCCATTGCCCCCCCAGCACTTTGAGCTTCGTTTGGAGCAGTTTGGGCCGTACTGCCTGGATTACAGCCACAACGGACGGTCTGAGACCACCACAGACCCCCAGAGACACCCCACAAACCCCCCCATAGACCCCCCATAGACCCCCACAACCACCCCCCCCATAGATCCCCTATAGCCCCTCCATAGCCCCCCCCATAGACCCCCAAAGAACCCCTATAGCCCCCCAAAGACCCCCATAGACCCCCCATAGACCCCCACAACCCCCCCCCCATTGACCCCCCCATAGACCCCCTATAGCCCCCCATAGACCCCAAAAGACCCCCATAGACCCCCTATAGCCCCTCCATAGCCACCCCCATAGACCCCCAAAGAACCCCTATAGCCCCCCAAAGACCCCATAGACCCCCCCCATAGCCCCCAACAAACCCCCCCATAGACCCCCCCATAGCCCCCCATAGCCCCCCAACAAACCCCCCATAGGACCCCCCCCAAAGCCCCCCATAGACCCCCCACAATAGACCCCCATAGCCCCCCCCATAGACCCCCATAGACCACCCAAAGCCCCCTATAGCCCCCCCATAGTCCCCCATAGACCCCCTATAGCCCCCCATAGCCCCCATTGACCCCCATAGACCCCCTATAGTCCCCCATAGACCCTCATAGACCTTCTATAACCCCCCATAGACCCCCATAGCCCCCCCATAACCCCCCCATAGACCCCCATAACCCCCCCATAGACCCCCATAGACCTTCATAGACCTCCTATAACCCCCCATAGACCCCCAAAACCCCCCATAGACACCCATAACCCCCCTATAGACCCCTATAGCCCCCCATAGCCCCCCCATACCACCCCATAACCCCCCCATAGACCCCCATAGCCCCCCCATAGACCCCAATAGACTTCCATAGACCCCCACAGACCCCTTTATAACCCCCCCCCCTATTTACAGCCCATTTGCTGCTGGGGGGTCGCCGTGGGCACGTGGCTGCGTTGGATTGGCAGACCAAGGCTCTGCACTGCGAGTTCAACGTCATGGAGAGCGTGCACAGCGCCGTGTGAGTGTGCAATGAGTGTGCAACGGGGGGATGGGGGCTCCAAGGGGATATGGGGGTCCTGGGGGGGGATATGGGGGGTATAAGGGGGATATAGGGGGCTATGGGGGTCCTGGGGGGAGATATGGGGGGATATAGGGGGATATGGGGGTCCTAAGGGGGGATATGGGGGTATAAGGGGGATATAGGGGGATATGGGGGTCCTGAGGGGGGATATGGGGGGTATAAGGGGGATATAGGGGTTATGGGGGTCCTGGGGGGGGATATGGGGGGTATAAGGGGGATATAGGGGGATATGGGGGTCCTAAGGGGGATATGGGGGTATAAGGGGGATATAGGGGGTTATGGGGGTCCTGGGGGGGGATATGGTGGGTATAAGGGGGATATAGGGGGTTATGGTGTCCTGGGGGGGGATATGGGGGTCCTGGGGGGGGATATGGGGGGTATAAGGGGGATATAGGGGGTATATGGGGGTCCTGGGGGGGGGATATGGGGGGTATAAGGGGGGATATGGGGGTCCTGGGGGGGGATATGGGGGGTATAAGGGGGATCTAAGGGGGGATATGGGGGTCCTGGGGGGGAATATGGGTGTCCTGGTGGGGATATGGGGGTCCTGGGTGGGGATATGGGGGTCCTGGGGGGGGATATGTGGGGTATAAGGGGGTCCTGGGGGGGATATGGGGGGTATAAGGGGGATCTAAGGGGGGATATGGGTGTCCTGGGGGGGAATATGGGTGTCCTGGGGGGATCTAAGGGGGGATATGGGTGTCCTGGGGGGGAATATGGGGGTCCTGGGGGGCTCTAAGGGGGGAAAAGGGGTCCTGGGGGGCTCTAAGGGGGGATATGGGGGTCCTGGGGGGAATATGGGGTTCCTGGGGGGCTCTAAGGGGGGATATGGGGGTTCTGGGGGGCTCTAAGGGGGGATATGGGGGGATATGGGGGTTCTGGGGGGCTCTAAGGGGGGATATGGGGGGATATGGGGGTCCTGGGGGGGCTGTAAGGGGGGATATGGGGGTTCTGGGGGGCTCTAAGGGGGGATATGGGGGTTCTGGGGGGCTGTAAGGGGGGATATGGGGGTTCTGGGGGGCTCTAAGGGGGGATATGAGGGTCCTGGGGGGAATATGGGGGTCCTGGGGGGCTCTAAGGGGGGATATGGGGGTCCTGGAGGGGGATATGGGGGTCCTGGGGGGCTCTAAGGGGGGATATGGGGGTCCTGGAGGGGGATATGGGGGTCCTGGGGGGCTCTAAGGGGGGAAATGGGGGGGATTTGAGGGTCCTTGGGGGAATATGGGGGTCCTAAGGGGGGATATGGGGGTCCTGAGGGGCTCTAAGGGGGGATATGGGGGTCCTGGGGGGGGATATGCAGGTCCTAAGGGGCTCTAAGTGGGGATATGGGAGTCTTGGGGGGGCTGTAAGGGGGAATATGGGGGTTATGGGGGTCCTGGGTGGGCTCTAAGGGGGAATATGGGGGTCCTGGGGGGGCTCTAAGGGGGGATATGGGGAGAATATGGGGGTCCTGGGGGGCTCTAAGGGGGGATATGGGAGTTATGAGGGTCCTGGGGGGGCTCTAAGGGGGGATATGGGGGTGCTAGGGGGGATATGGGGGTCCTGGGGGGGCTCTAAGGGGGGATATGAGGGTCCTGGGGGGCTCTAAGGGGGGATATGGGGGTCTTGGTGGGCTCTAAGGGGGGATATGGGGGTCTTGGGGGGGGATATGGGGGTCCTGGGGGGCTCTAAGGGGGGATATGGGGGTCCTGGGGGGGCTCTAAGGGGGGATATGGGGGTCCTGGGGGGCTCTAAGTGGGGATATGGGGGTCCTGGGGGGCTCTAAGGGGGGATATGGGGGTCCTGGGGGGGTTCTAAGGGGGGATATGGGGGTCCTGGGGGGCTCTAAGGGGGGATATGGGGGTCCTGGGGGGGTTCTAAGGGGGGATATGGGGGTCCTGGGGGGAATATGGGGGTCCTGGGGGGGCTCTAAGGGGGGATATGGGGGTCCTGGGGGGGGATATGCGGGTCTTGGGGGGCTCTAAGGGGGGATATAGGGGTCCTGGGGGGCTCTAAGGGGGGATATGGGGGTCCTGAGGAGCTCTAAGGGGGGGTATGGGGGTCCTGGAGGGGGATATGGGGGTCCTGGGGGGCTCTAAGGGGGGATATGGGGGTCCTGGGGGGAATATGGGGGTCCTAAAGGGCTCTAAGGGGGGATATGGGGGTCCTAAGGGGGGATATGGGGGTCCTGGGGGGCTCTAAGGGGGGATATGGGGGTCCTGGGGAGCTCTAAGGGGGGATATGGGGTCCTGGAGGGGGATATGGGGGTCCTGGGGGGCTCTAAGGGGGGATATGGGGGTCCTGGGGGGAATATGGGGGTCCTGGGGGGGTTCTAAGGGGGGATATGGGGGGATATGGGGGTCCTGGGGGGCTCTAAGGGGTGATATGGGGGTCCTGGGGGGCTTTAAGGGGGGATATGGGGGTCCTAAGGGGCTCTAAGGGGGGATATGGGGGTCCTGGGAGGAATATGGGGGTCCTGGGGGGCTCTAAGGGGGGATATGGGGGGGATTTGAGGGTCCTTGGGGGAATATGGGGGTCCTAAGGGGGGATATGGGGGTCCTGGGGGGGCTCTAAGGGGGGATATGGGGATCCTGGGGGGGCTCTAAGGGGGGATATGGGGGTCCTGGGGGGATCTAAGAGGGGATATGGGGGGAATATGGGGGTCCTGGGGGGGTTCTAAGGGGGGATATGGGGGTCCTGAGGGGCTCTAAGGGGGGATATGGGGGTCCTGGGGGGCTCTAAGGGGGGATATGGGGGTCTTGGAGGGGGATATGGGGGTCCTGGGGGGCTTTAAGGGGGGATATGGGGGTCCTAAGGGGCTCTAAGGGGGGATATGGGGGTCCTGGGGGGAATATGGGGGTCCTAAGCGGCTCTAAGGGGGGATATGGGGGGGGATATGGGGGTTCTGGGGGGCTCTAAAAGGGGATATGGGGGTACTAAGGGGGGATATGGGGGTCCTGGGGGGGATCTAAGGGGGGATATGGGGGGAATATGGGGGTCCTAAGGGGCTCTAAAGGAGGATATGGGGGTCCTGGGGGGATCTAAGGGGGGATATGGGGGTCCTGAGGGGCTCTAAAGGGGGATATGGGGGTCCTGGGGGGCTCTAAGGGGGGATATGGGGGTCTTGGGGGGGGATATGGGGGTCCTGGGGGGCTCTAAGGGGGGATATGGGGGTCTTGGAGGGGGATATGGGGGGTCCTGGGGGGATCTAAGGGGGGATATGGGGGTCTTGGAGGGGGATATGGGGGTCCTGGGGGGCTCTAAGGTGGGATATGGGGGTCCTGGGGGGAATATGGGGGTCCTGGGGGGGTTCTAAGGGGGGATATGGGGGGATATGGGGGTCCTGGGGGGCTCTAAGGGGGGATATGGGGGTCCTGGGGGGGTTCTAAGGGGGGATATGGGTGTCCTGGGGGGAATATGGTGGTCCTGGGGGGGCTCTAAGGGGGGATATGAGGGTCCTGGGGGGCTCTAAGGGGGGATATGGGGGTCCTGGGGGGGGATATGGGGGTCTTGGGGGGCTCTAAGGGGGGATATGGGGGTCCTGGGGGGAATATGGGGGGATATGGGGGTCTTGGGGGGGGATATGGGGGTCCTGGGGGGCTCTAAGGGGGGATATGGGGGGATATGGGGGTCCTGGGGGGCTCTAAGGGGGGATATGGGGGGATATGGGGGTCCTGGGGGGCTCTAAGGGGGGATATGGGGGGATATGGGGGTTCTGGGGGGCTCTAAGGGGGGATATGGGGGTTCTGGGGGGCTCTAAGGGGGGATATGGGGGGATATGGGGGTCCTGGGGGGGCTGTAAGGGGGGATATGGGGGGATATGGGGGTCCTGGGGGGCTCTAAGGGGGGATATGGGGGTCCTGGGGGGCTCTAAGGGGGGATATGGGGGTCCTGGAGGGGGATATGGGGGTCCTGGGGGGATCTAAGAGGGGATATGGGGGGAATATGGGGGTCCTGGGGGGCTCTAAAGGGGGATATGGGGGGGATTTGAGGGTCCTTGGGGGAATATGGGGGTCCTAAGGGGGGATATGGGGGTCCTGGGGGGGGATCTAAGGGGGGATATGGGGGGAATATGGGGGTCCTGGGGGGGTTCTAAAGGGGGATATGGGTGTCCTGGGGGGATCTAAGAGGGGATATGGGGGGAATATGGGGGTCCTGGGGGGATCTAAGGGGGGATATGGGGGTCCTGGGGGGAATATGGGGGTCGTGGGGGGCTCTAAAGGGGGATATGGGGGGATATGGGGATCCTGGGGGGGATTTGAGGGTCCTGGGGGGGTGTTGATGCCCCCCAGTCCCATGTCGGTGCCTCCCAATCACATGTTGGTACCCGCACACGTATGACGGTGGTTCGCACACGCGTGTTAATGCCTCCCATCTCATGTTAATGCCTCCCAGTCACATGTTGGCACCCCACACCCATGTTATGGTCCCATGCACTCATGTTAATGCCCCCCAGTCCCATGTTGGTGCCTGGCACACGCATGTTGGTACCCGCACACGTATGACGCCATGTCACACACGCGTGTTAATGCCTCCAACTCAGATATTCATACCTCCCATCGCATGTTAATGCCTCCCAGTCCCATGTTGATGCCCCCCAGTCCCATGTTGGTGCCTCCCAATCACATGTTGGTACCCGCACACGTATGACAGTGGTTCGCACACGCGTGTTGGTGCCCCATACACACATTATTGTCCCGCACATGCGTGTTGGTGCCTCCCACTCACGTGTTAATGTCCCCCAGTCCCATGTTGATGCCCCCCAGTCCCATGTTGGTGCCTCCCAATCACATGTTGGTACCCGCACACGTATGACGGTGGTTCGCACACGCGTGTTAATGCCTCCCATCTCATGTTAATGTCTCCCAGTCCCTTGTTGATGCCCCCCAGTCCCATGTTGGTGCCTGGCACACACATGTTGGTACCCGCACACGCATGACGGTGGTTCGCACACGCGTGTTGGTGCCCCATACACACATTATTGTCCCACACATGCGTGTTGGTGCCTCCCACTCACATGTTAATGCCCCTCAGTCCCATGTTGATGCCCCCCAGTCCCATGTTGGTGCCTCCCAATCACATGTTGGTACCCGCACACGTATGACGGTGGTTCGCACACGCGTGTTAATGCCTCCCATCACATGTTAATGTCTCCCACTCACATGTTATGGTCCCATACATTCATGTTAATGCCCCCCAGTCCCATGTTGGTGCCTGGCACACGCATGTTGGTACCCGCACATGCATGACGCTGCATCACACACACGTGTTAGTGCCTCCAACTCACATATTCATACCTCCCATCGCATGTTAATGCCTCCTAGTCCCATGTTGATGCCCCCCAGTCCCATGTCGGTGCCTCCCAATCACATGTTGGTACCCGCACACGTATGACGGTGGTTCACACACGCGTGTTAATGCCTCCCATCACATGTTAATGCCTCCCAGTCACATGTTGGCACCCCACACCCATGTTATGGTCCCATACACTCATGTTAATGCCCCCCAGTCCCATGTTGGTGCCTTGTACATGTATGTTGTTGCTCGCACACGTATGACGCTGCATCACACACGCGTGTTAGTGCCTCCTAGTCACATATTGGTACCTCCCATCACAAGTTAATGCCTCCTAGTCCCATGTTGGTGCCCCCCAGTCCCATGTTGGTGCCTGGCACACGCATGTTGGTACCCGCACACGCATGACGCCGCGTCGCACACGCGTGTTGCAGGTGGCTGCACACGGAGCTGCTGCTGGCGGTGGCTCAGAAGCGCTGGCTGTTCATATATGACAACTGCGGGCTGGAGCTCAACTGCATCAAGAGCTGCCAGAACGTGCTGGCAATGCAGTTCCTGCACTACCACCTGCTGCTCGCCACCGCCGTGAGTCAGATATGGGGCAGGATATGGGGGGATATGGGGGGGGGACACAATATGGGGGTGGGGGGGGTAATATGGGGGTCAATATGGGGGGATATGGGGGTGGGGGGGTAATATGGAAGGGCAATATGGGGGTGTGGGGGGCATATGGGGGTGGGGGGGTAATATGGGGGGCAATATGGGGGGATTTGGGGGGATATGGGGGTGGGGGGTAATATGGGGGGGACACACAATATGGGGGGTAATACGGGGGGATATGGGGGTGGGGGGGTAATGTGGGGGGCAATATGGGGGGATATGGGGGTGGGGGGGTAATATGGGGGGCAATATGGGGGGATATGGGGGTGGGGGGGTAATATGGGGGTCAATATGGGGGGATATGGGGGGATATGGGGGTGGGGGGTAATATGGGGGGGACACACAATATGGGGGGTAATACGGGGGGATATGGGGGTGGGGGGGGTAGTATGGGGGGGACACAATATGGGGGGGGATATGGGGTTGGGGGGGTAATATGGGGGGAGGGGGACACAATATAGGGGGGATATGGGGGAGGACACAATATGGGGGGGAATGGGGGTAATATAGGGGGCAATATGGGGGGTAATATAGGGGGCAATATGGGGGGATATGGGGGTGGGGGGGGTAATATGTGGGGCAATATGGGGGGATATGGGGGTGGGGGGGTAATGTGGGGGGCAATATGGGGGGATTTGGGGGGATATGGGGGTGGAGGGGGTAATATGGGGGGGCAATATGGGGGTGTGGGGGGCAATATGGGGGGCAATATGGGGGGATATGGGGGTTGGGGGGTAATGTGGGGGGCAATATGGGGGGATATGGGGGTTGGGGGGGTAATATGGGGGGATATGGGGGTGGGGGGGGTAATATGGGGGGCAATATGGGGGGATATGGGGGTGGGGGGGTAATATGGGGGGCAATATGGGGGTGTGGGGGGCAATATGGGGGGATATGGGGGTGGGGGGGTAATATGGGGGGGCAATATGGGGGTGTGGGGGGCAATATCGGGGGCAATATGGGGGGATATGGGGGTGGGGGGGTAATATGGGGGGCAATATGGGGGTGTGGGGGGCAATATGGGGGGATATGGGGGTGGGGGGGGTAATATGGGGGGATTTGGGGGGATATGGGGGGGGACTCAATATGGGGGGCAATATGGGGGTGGGGGGGGCACAATATGGGGGGATATGGGGGTGGGGGGGTAATATGGGGGTCAATATGGGGGGATATGGGGGTGGGGGGGAAATATGGGGGGCAATATGGGGGTGTGGGGGGCAATATGGGGGGATATGGGGGTGGGGGGGTAATATGGGGGGCAATATGGGGGTGTGGGGGGCAATATGGGGGGATATGGGGGTGGGGGGGTAATATGGGGGGGCAATATGGGGGTGTGGGGGGCAATATCGGGGGCAATATGGGGGGATATGGGGGTGGGGGGGTAATATGGGGGGCAATATGGGGGTGTGGGGGGCAATATGGGGGGCAATATGGGGGGATATGGGGGTGGGTGGGGTAATATGGGGGGCAATATGGGGGGATATGGGGGTGGGGAGGGTAATATGGGGGGATTTGGGGGGATATGGGGGTGGAGGGGGTAATATGTGGGGCAATATGGGGGGATATGGGGGTGGGGGGGGTAATATGGGGGGATTTGGGGGGATATGGGGGTGGGGGGGGTAATATGGGGGTAATATGGGGGTAATATGGGGGGGGGGACACAATATGGGGGGATATGAAGGTGGGGGGGGAATATGGGGGGATATGGGGGTGGGAAGGGTAATATGGGGGGATATGGGGGTTGGGGGGGTAATATGGGGGGCAATATGGGGGGATTTGGGGGGATATGGGGGAGGACACAATATGGGGGGGAATGGGGGTAATATAGGGGGTAATATGGGGGGATATGGGGGTGGGGGGGGTAATATGGGGTGTAATATGGGGGGGTCAATATGGGGGGATATGGGGGTGGGGGGGGTAGTATGGGGGGGACACAATATGGGGGGGGATATGGGGTTGGGGGGGTAATATGGGGGGAGGGGGACACAATATAGGGAGGGATATGGGGGAGGACACAATATGGGGGGGAGTGGGGGTAATATAGGGGGCAATATGGGGGGATATGGGGGTTGGGGGGGTAATGTGGGGGGCAATATGGGGGGATATGGGGGTTGGGGGGGTAATATGGGGGGTAATATGGGGGGATATGGGGGTTGGGGGGGTAATATGGGGGGCAATATGGGGGGATATGGGGGTTGGGGGGGTAATATAGGGGGCAATATGGGGGGATATGGGGGTAATATGGGGGGATATGTGGGTAATAGGGGGGGGGCACAATATGGGGGGGATATGGGGGTAATATAGGGGGCAATATGGGGGGTAATATAGGGGGCAATATGGGGGGTAATATAGGGGGCAATATGGGGGGATATGGGGGTGGGGGAGGTAATATGGGGGGCAATATGGGGGGATATGGGGGTTGGGGGGGTAATGTGGGGGGCAATATGAGGGTGGGGGGGTAATATGGGGGGCAATATGGGGGTGGGGGGGTAATATGGGGGGCAATATGGGGGTGGGGGGGTAATATGGGGGGCAATATGGGGGGATATGGGGGTGGGGGGGCAATATGGGGGTGTGGGGGGCAATATGGGGGGCAATATGGGGGGATATGGGGGTGGGGGGGTAATATGGGGGTCAATATGGGGGGATTTGGGGGGATATGGGGGTGGAGGGGGTAATATGGGGGGCAATATGGTGGGATGTGGCGGTGGGGGGGTAATGGGGGCAATATGAGGGGGGGGGGTAATATGGGGGGATATGGGGGTGGGGGGGTAATGTGGGGGGCAATATGGGGGGATATGGGGGTTGGGGGGGTAATATGGGGGGCAATATGGGGGTGTGGGGGGCAATATGGGGGGTAATATAGGGGGCAATATGGGGGGGGGGACACAATATGGGGGGTAATATGGGAGGGGGGGCACAATATGGGGGGTAATACGGGGGGATATGGGGGTGGGGGGGGTAATATGGGGTGTAATATGGGGGGGTCAATATGGGGGGATATGGGGGTGGGGGGGGTAGTATGGGGGGGACACAATATGGGGGGGGATATGGGGTTGGGGGGGTAATATGGGGGGAGGGGGACACAATATGGGGGGGATATAGGGGGCAATATGGGGGGATATGGGGGGTAATATAGGGGGCAATATGGGGGGATATGGGGGTGGGGGGGTAATGTGGGGGGCAATATGGGAGTTGGGGGGGTAATATGGGGGGCAATATGGGGGGATATGGGGGTGGGGGGGGACACAATATGGGGAGATATCGGGGGGATATGGGGTAATATGGGGGGGGGACATAATATGGGGGAATATGGGGGGCAATTTGGGGCATATGGGGGTGGAGGGTAATATGGGGGGGGACACACAATATGGGGGGGGGACACAATATGGGGGGATATGGGGGGGACACAATATGGGGCAATATGGGGGGATATGGGGTGGGGGGGGTAATATGGGGGGCAATATGGGGGGATATGGGGTGGGGGGGTAATATGGGGGGGGATATGGGGGTAATATGGGGGGGGACACAATATGGGGGGCAATATGGGGGGATATGGGGTGGGGGGGCACAATATGGGGGGATATGGGGGTGGGGGGGTAATATGGGGGTCAATATGGGGCAATATGAGGGTGGGGGGGTAATATGGGGGGATATGGGGGTGGGGGGGGTAATATGGGGGGCAATATGGGGGGATATGGGGGTTGGGGGGGAAATGTGGGGGGCAATATGAGGGTGGGGGGGTAATATGGGGGGATATGGGGGTGGGGGGGGTAATATGGGGGGCAATATGGGGGGATATAGGGGGCAATATGGGGGGATATGGGGGGGGACACAATATGGGGACATATGGGGGGTAATATGGGGGGGGTGGGGGGGCAATATGGGGGGGAGGGTGGGATGGGGTGGGATAGGGGGGGACACACAATATGGGGGTGGGGGGTGTAATATGGGGGGGGGACACAATATGGGGGGGGATATGGGGGTGGGGGGGGGACACAATATGGGGAGATATCGGGGGGATATGGGGTAATATGGAGGGGGGACATAATATGGGGGAATATGGGGGGCAATATGGGGGGATATGGGGGTGGGGGGGTAATATGGGGGGCAATATGGGGGGATATGGGGGTGGGGGGTAATATGGGGGGGGACACAATATGGGGGGGGACACACAATATGGGGGGTGGACACAATATGGGGGGGACACAATATGGGGAAATATGGGGGGATATGGGGGTGGGGGGGCTAATATGGGGGGCAATATGGGGGTAATATGGGGGGGGGACACAATATGGGGGGGACACAATATGGGGGGGGATATGGGAGTAATATGGGGGGAGGGGGACACAATATGGGGGGCAATATGGGGGGATATGGGGGTGGGGGGGTAATATGGGGAGATATGGGGGGGACAATATGGGGGGATATGGGGGTGGGGGGGTAATATGGGGGGGGACACAATATGGGGGGCAATATGGGGGGATATGGGGGTGGGGGGGTAATATGGGGGATGGGATATGGGGGATATGGGGGGGGATATAGGGGGGAGGGGGATATGGGGGTGATGGGGATATGGAGGGTATGGGGGGGATAATATGGGGGGGATGTGGGATGGGGGGGATAATATGGGTGATATGGGGGTATGGGGGAGATAATATGGGGGGGATGGGGATATGGGAGGGGTGTCAATGAGCACCTATGGGTGTCAATGGGAGTCAATGGGTGTCAATGGGTGTCAATGGGAGTCAGTGGGTGTCAATGAGAGCCAATGGGAGTCAGTGGGAGTCAATGGGTGTCAGTGGGAGTCAATGGGAGTCAATGGGAGTCAATGGGTGTCAGTGGGAGTCAATGGGTGTCAATGGGAGTCAATGGGTGTCAATGGGTGCCAATGGGAGTCAATGGGAGACAATGGGAGTCAATGGATGTCAATGGGAGTCAATGGGTGTCAATGGGAGTCAATGGGTGCCAGTGGGAGTCAATGGGTGTCAATGAGCACCCATGGGTGCCAATGGGAGTCAATGGGTGCCCATAGGATCCCATGGGTGCTGATGGGTGCCCATAGGATCCCATAGGTGCCCATAGGAGCCCATAGGAGTCCATAGGATCCCATAGGATCCCATAGGCGCCTATAGGAGCCCATATGAGCCCATGGGTGCTGATGTGTGCCCATAGGATCCCATAGGAGCCCATAGGAGCCCATAGGTGCCCATAGGATCCCATATGATCCCATATGATCCCCTATGATCCCACGGGTGCTGACGTGCCCCCGTTGCCCCCCCAGAACTCGGGGGGTTACCTGCAGGTGCCCATAGGATCCCATAGGAGCCCATGGGTGCTGATGGGTGCTCATAGGAGCCCATAGGATCCCATAGGTGTCCATAGGATCCCATATGATCCCATAGGAGCCCATAGGTGCCCATAGGATCCCATAGGAGCCCATAGGATCCCATATGATCCCATATGATCCCATATGATCCCATGGGTGCTGATGTGAGCCCATATGATCCCATAGGAGCCCATATGATCCCATAGGTGCCCATAGGAGCCCATAGGTGCCCATAGGTGCCCATAGGATCCCATATGATCCCATATGATCCCCTATGATCCCATGGGTGCTGATGTGTGCCCATAGGATCCCATAGGAGCCCATAGGATCCCATAGGTGCCCATAGAAGTCAATGGGCACCCATAGGATCCCATAGGAGCCCATAGGATCCCATAGGAGCCCATAGAAGTCAATGGGCACCCATAGGAGCCCATAGGTGCCCATAGGAGCCCATAGGATCCCATAGGAGCCCATAGCATCCCATAGGATCCCATATGATCCCATAGGTGCTTATGGGTGCCCATAGGATCCCATAGGTGCCCATAGGAGCCCATATGATCCCATATGATCCCCTATGATCCCATGGGTGCTGACGTGCCCCCGTTGCCCCCCCAGAACTCGGGGGGTTACCTGCAGGTGCCCATAGGATCCCATAGGTGCCCATATGATCCCATAGGAACCCATAGGAACCCATAGGATCCCATGGGTGCCCATATGATCCCATATGATCCCCTATGATCCCATATGATCCCATAGGATCCCATATGATCCCATAGGATCCCCTATGATCCCATAGGATCCCATATGATCCCATAGGAACCCATAGGAGCCCATATGATCCCATAGGATCCCATAGGTGCTCATAGGATCCCATAGGATCCCCTATGATCCCATAGGACCCCATAGGACCCCATATGATCCCCTATGATCCCGTATGATCCCATGGGTGCTGACGTGCCCCCGTTGCCCCCCCAGAACTCGGGGGGTTACCTGCAGGTGCCCATAGGATCCCATAGGAGCCCATGGGTGCTGATGGGTGCTCATAGGAGCCCATAGGATCCCATAGGTGTCCATAGGATCCCATAGGATCCCATAGGAGCCCATAGGATCCCATATGATCCCATATGATCCCATATGATCCCATGGGTGCTGATGTGAGCCCATATGATCCCATAGGAGCCCATATGATCCCATAGGTGCCCATAGGAGCCCATAGGTGCCCATAGGTGCCCATAGGATCCCATATGATCCCCTATGATCCCATGGGTGCTGATGTGTGCCCATAGGATCCCATAGGAGCCCATAGGATCCCATAGGTGCCCATAGAAGTCAATGGGCACCCATAGGATCCCATAGGAGCCCATAGGATCCCATAGGAGCCCATAGAAGTCAATGGGCACCCATAGGAGCCCATAGGTGCCCATAGGAGCCCATAGGATCCCATAGGAGCCCATAGCATCCCATAGGATCCCATATGATCCCATAGGTGCTTATGGGTGCCCATAGGATCCCATAGGTGCCCATAGGAGCCCATATGATCCCATATGATCCCGTATGATCCCATGGGTGCTGACGTGCCCCCGTTGCCCCCCCAGAACTCGGGGGGTTACCTGCAGGTGCCCATAGGATCCCATAGGTGCCCATATGATCCCATAGGAACCCATAGGAACCCATAGGATCCCATGGGTGCCCATATGATCCCCTATGATCCCATATGATCCCATAGGATCCCATATGATCCCATAGGATCCCCTATGATCCCATATGATCCCATAGGATCCCATATGATCCCATAGGAACCCATAGGAGCCCATATGATCCCATAGGATCCCATAGGTGCTCATAGGATCCCATAGGATCCCCTATGATCCCATAGGACCCCATAGGACCCCATATGATCCCCTATGATCCCGTATGATCCCATGGGTGCTGACGTGCCCCCGTTGCCCCCCCAGAACTCGGGGGGTTACCTGCAGGTGCCCATAGGATCCCATAGGAGCCCATGGGTGCTGATGGGTGCTCATAGGAGCCCATAGGATCCCATAGGTGTCCATAGGATCCCATATGATCCCATAGGAGCCCATAGGTGCCCATAGGATCCCATAGGAGCCCATAGGATCCCATATGATCCCATATGATCCCATATGATCCCATGGGTGCTGATGTGAGCCCATATGATCCCATAGGAGCCCATATGATCCCATAGGTGCCCATAGGAGCCCATAGGTGCCCATAGGTGCCCATAGGATCCCATATGATCCCCTATGATCCCATGGGTGCTGATGTGTGCCCATAGGATCCCATAGGAGCCCATAGGATCCCATAGGTGCCCATAGAAGTCAATGGGCACCCATAGGATCCCATAGGAGCCCATAGGATCCCATAGGAGCCCATAGAAGTCAATGGGCACCCATAGGAGCCCATAGGTGCCCATAGGAGCCCATAGGATCCCATAGGAGCCCATAGCATCCCATAGGATCCCATATGATCCCATAGGTGCTTATGGGTGCCCATAGGATCCCATAGGTGCCCATAGGAGCCCATATGATCCCATATGATCCCGTATGATCCCATGGGTGCTGACGTGCCCCCGTTGCCCCCCCAGAACTCGGGGGGTTACCTGCAGGTGCCCATAGGATCCCATAGGAGCCTATAGGAGCCCATAGGATCCCATAGGATCCCATGGGTGCTGATGGGTGCCCATAGGATCCCATATGATCCCATAAAAACCCATAGGATCCCATAGGATCCCATATGATCCCATGGGTGCTTATGGGTGCCCATGGGTGCCCCATAGGATCCCATAAGAGCCCATAGGATCCCATAGGAGCCCATATGATCCCATAGGTGCCCATAGGATCCCATAGGAGCCCATAGGAGCCCATATGATCCCATAGGAGCCCATATGATCCCGTAGGATCCCATTGGAGCCCATAGGAGCCCATAGGATCCCATAGGAGCCCATAGGATTCCATAGAAGTCAATGGACCCCCATAGGATCCCATAGGAGCCCATATGATCCCATAGGTGCTTATGGGTGCCCATAGGATCCCATAGGAGCCCATAGGTGCCCATAGGATCCCATATGATCCCATAGGATCTCATATGATCCCATAGGTGCTTATGGGTGCCCATAGGATCCCATAGGAACCCATAGGAGCCCATAGGTGCCCATAGGATCCCATATGATCCCATAGGACCCCATATGATCCCCTATGACCCCCTATGATCCCATGGGTGCTTATGGGTGCCCCCGTTGCCCCCCCAGAACTCGGGGGGTTACCTGCAGGTGCCCATAGGATCCCATAGGAGCCCATATGATCCCATAGGTGCCCATAGGAGCCCATAGAAGTCAATGGGCACCCATATGATCCCATATGATCCCCTATGATCCCATGGGTGCTGACGTGCCCCCGTTGCCCCCCCAGAACTCGGGGGGTTACCTGCAGGTGCCCATAGGATCCCATAGGAGCCTATAGGAGCCCATAGGATCCCATAGGATCCCATGGGTGCTGATGGGTGCCCATAGGATCCCATATGATCCCATAAAAACCCATAGGATCCCATAGGATCCCATATGATCCCATGGGTGCTTATGGGTGCCCATGGGTGCCCCATAGGATCCCATAAGAGCCCATAGGATCCCATAGGAGCCCATATGATCCCATAGGTGCCCATAGGATCCCATAGGAGCCCATAGGAGCCCATATGATCCCATAGGAGCCCATATGATCCCGTAGGATCCCATTGGAGCCCATAGGAGCCCATAGGATCCCATAGGAGCCCATAGGATTCCATAGAAGTCAATGGACCCCCATAGGATCCCATAGGAGCCCATATGATCCCATAGGTGCTTATGGGTGCCCATAGGATCCCATAGGAGCCCATAGGTGCCCATAGGATCCCATATGATCCCATAGGATCTCATATGATCCCATAGGTGCTTATGGGTGCCCATAGGATCCCATAGGAACCCATAGGAGCCCATAGGTGCCCATAGGATCCCATATGATCCCATAGGACCCCATATGATCCCCTATGACCCCCTATGATCCCATGGGTGCTTATGGGTGCCCCCGTTGCCCCCCCAGAACTCGGGGGGTTACCTGCAGGTGCCCATAGGATCCCATAGGAGCCCATATGATCCCATAGGTGCCCATAGGAGCCCATAGAAGTCAATGGGCACCCATATGATCCCATATGATCCCGTATGATCCCATGGGTGCTGACGTGCCCCCGTTGCCCCCCCAGAACTCGGGGGGTTACCTGCAGGTGCCCATAGGATCCCATAGGAGCCTATAGGAGCCCATAGGATCCCATAGGATCCCATGGGTGCTGATGGGTGCCCATAGGATCCCATATGATCCCATAAAAACCCATAGGATCCCATAGGATCCCATATGATCCCATGGGTGCTTATGGGTGCCCATGGGTGCCCCATAGGATCCCATAAGAGCCCATAGGATCCCATAGGAGCCCATATGATCCCATAGGTGCCCATAGGATCCCATAGGAGCCCATAGGAGCCCATATGATCCCATAGGAGCCCATATGATCCCGTAGGATCCCATTGGAGCCCATAGGAGCCCATAGGATCCCATAGGAGCCCATAGGATTCCATAGAAGTCAATGGACCCCCATAGGATCCCATAGGAGCCCATATGATCCCATAGGTGCTTATGGGTGCCCATAGGATCCCATAGGAGCCCATAGGTGCCCATAGGATCCCATATGATCCCATAGGATCTCATATGATCCCATAGGTGCTTATGGGTGCCCATAGGATCCCATAGGAACCCATAGGAGCCCATAGGTGCCCATAGGATCCCATATGATCCCATAGGACCCCATATGATCCCCTATGACCCCCTATGATCCCATGGGTGCTTATGGGTGCCCCCGTTGCCCCCCCAGAACTCGGGGGGTTACCTGCAGGTGCCCATAGGATCCCATAGGAGCCCATATGATCCCATAGGTGCCCATAGGAGCCCATAGAAGTCAATGGGCACCCATATGATCCCATATGATCCCCTATGATCCCATGGGTGCTGACGTGCCCCCGTTGCCCCCCCAGAACTCGGGGGGTTACCTGCAGGTGCCCATAGGATCCCATAGGAGCCTATAGGAGCCCATAGGATCCCATAGGATCCCATGGGTGCTGATGGGTGCCCATAGGATCCCATATGATCCCATAAAAACCCATAGGATCCCATAGGATCCCATATGATCCCATGGGTGCTTATGGGTGCCCATGGGTGCCCCATAGGATCCCATAAGAGCCCATAGGATCCCATAGGAGCCCATATGATCCCATAGGTGCCCATAGGATCCCATAGGAGCCCATAGGAGCCCATATGATCCCATAGGAGCCCATATGATCCCGTAGGATCCCATTGGAGCCCATAGGAGCCCATAGGATCCCATAGGAGCCCATAGGATTCCATAGAAGTCAATGGACCCCCATAGGATCCCATAGGAGCCCATATGATCCCATAGGTGCTTATGGGTGCCCATAGGATCCCATAGGATCCCATAGGAGCCCATAGGATCCCATAGGAGCCCATAGAAGTCAATGGGCACCCATAGGAGCCCATAGGTGCCCATAGGAGCCCATAGGATCCCATAGGAGCCCATAGCATCCCATAGGATCCCATATGATCCCATAGGTGCTTATGGGTGCCCATAGGATCCCATAGGTGCCCATAGGAGCCCATATGATCCCATATGATCCCGTATGATCCCATGGGTGCTGACGTGCCCCCGTTGCCCCCCCAGAACTCGGGGGGTTACCTGCAGGTGCCCATAGGATCCCATAGGAGCCTATAGGAGCCCATAGGATCCCATAGGATCCCATGGGTGCTGATGGGTGCCCATAGGATCCCATATGATCCCATAAAAACCCATAGGATCCCATAGGATCCCATATGATCCCATGGGTGCTTATGGGTGCCCATGGGTGCCCCATAGGATCCCATAAGAGCCCATAGGATCCCATAGGAGCCCATATGATCCCATAGGACCCCCTATGATCCCATGGGTGCTTATGGGTTCCCCCGTTGCCCCCCCAGAACTCGGGGGGTTACCTGCAGTACCTGGACGTGTCCGTGGGGTCGGAGGTGGCGGCCATTTGTACCAGGGGGGGGCGCCCGGCGGCCATGGCCCAGAACCCCAATAGTGGAGTCATACATATGGGGCACAGCAACGGTATGTGGGACCCCCACCCTCATTAATTAATGGGACCCCCACCCTCATTATGGGACCCCCACCCTAATTATGGGACCCCCACCCTCATTATGGGATCCTCACCCTCATTATGGGACCCCCACCCCAAATAATGGGACACCCCTAAATAATGGGACCCCCAACCTCATTATGGGACCCCCACCCTCATTATGGGACCCCCACCCTAATTAATGGGATACCACCCTCATTATGGGACCCCCACCCTCATTATGGGACCCCCACCCCAAATAATGGGACCACCCAAGTAATGGGACCCCCACCCTTATTATGGGACCCCCACCCTAATATGGGACCCCCACCCTAATTATGGGATCACCCCAAATAATGGGACCCCCACCCTAATTAATGGGACTCCCACCCTCATTATGGGACCCCCACCCTAATTAATGGGACCCCCACCCAAATTAATGGGACCCCCACCCTAATTAATGGGACCCCAACAATAAAGGGACCCCCCCCCCCAAATTAATGGGACCACCCAAGTAATGGGACCCCCACCCAAATTTATGGGACCCCCACCCTAATTAATGGGACCCCCACCCTCATTATGGGACCCCAACAATAAAGGGACCCCCACCCTAATTATGGGACCCCCACACAATTATGGGACCCCCACCCTTATTATGGGACCCCCACCCTCATTATGGGACCCCCACCCTAATTATGGGACCCCAACAATAAAGGGACCCCCACCCTAATTATGGGACCCCCACTCTAATTATGGGACCCCCACCCTAATTATGGGACCCCCACCCTAATTAATGGGATACCACCCTAATTATGGGACCCCCACCCTCATTATGGGACCCCCACCCCAAATAATGGGACCACCCAAGTAATGGGACCCCCACCCTAATTATGGGACCCCCACCCTCATTATGGGACCCCCACCCAATAAAGGGACCCCCACCCTCATTATGGGACCCTCACCCTCATTATGGGACCCCAACAATAAAGGGACCCCCACCCTAATTATGGGACCCCCACCCTAATTATGGGATCACCCCAAATAATGGGACCCCCACCCTCATTATGGGACCCCCACCCTCATTATGGGACCCCCACCCCAAATAATGGGACCACCCAAGTAATGGGACCCCCACCCTCATTATGGGACCCCCACCCTCATTATGGGATACCACCCTAATTATGGGACCCCCACCCTAATTAATGGGATACCACCCTAATTATGGGACCCCCACCCTCATTATGGGACCCCAACAATAATGGGACCCCCACCCTAATTAATTAATGGGACCCCCACCCTAATTAATGGGACCCCCACCGTAATTATGGGACCCCCACCCTCATTATGGGACCCCAATAATAAAGGGACCCCCACCCTCATTATGGGACCCCCACCCTAATTATGGGACCCCCCCCCAATAAAGGGACCCCACTAAATAATGGGACCCCCCCCCAAATAATGGGATCACCCCCAAATAACGGGACCCCCACCCTAATTATGGGACCCCAACAATAAAGGGACCCCCACCTTAATTATGGGACCCCCCCCAATAAAGGGACCCCACTAAATAATGGGACCCCCCCCCAAATAATGGGATCACCCCCAAATAACGGGACCCCCACCCTCATTATGGGACCACCACCCTAATTATGGGACCCCAACAATAAAGGGACCCCCACCCCAATTATGGGACCACCACCCTCATTATGGGACCCCAACAATAAAGGGACCCCCACCCTAATTATGGGACCCCCACCCTCATTATGGGACCCCCACCCCAAATAATGGGACCACCCAAGTAATGGGACCCCCACCCTAATTATGGGACCACCCAAGTAATAGGACCCCCACCCTAATTAATGGGACCCCCACCCAAATTATGGTACCCCCACCCTAATTAATGGGACCCCCACCCTAATTAATGGGACCCCCACCCTCATTATGGGACCCCCACCCTCATTATGGGACCCCCACCCTAATTAATTAATGGGACCCCCACCCTAATTATGGGACCCCCACCCTCATTATGGGACCCCCACCCTAATTAATGGGATACCACCCTAATTATGGGACCCCCACCCTAATTATGGGACCCCAACAATAAAGGGACCCCCACCCTAATTATGGGACCCCCACCCTCATTAATGGGACCCCCACCCTCATTATGGGACCCCCACCCTCATTATGGGATACCACCCTAATTATGGGACCCCCACCCTAATTATGGGACCCCCACCCTCATTATGGGACCCCCACCCTAATTATGGGACCCCCACCCCCATTATGGGACCCCCACCTTAATTATGGGACCCCCCCCCCAATAAAGGGACCCCACTAAATAATGGGACCCCCCCCCAAATAATGGGATCACCCCCAAATAACGGGACCCCCACCCTCATTATGGGACCACCACCCTAATTATGGGACCCCCACCCTCATTATGGGACCCTCACCCTAATGTGGGACCCCCACCCTCATTATGGGACCCTCACCCTAATTATGGGACCCCCACCCTAATATGGGACCCCCACCCTAATTATGGGATCACCCCAAATAATGGGACCCCCACCCTAATTATGGGACCCCCACCCTAATTAATTAATGGGACCCCCACTCTAATTAATGGGACCTCCACCCTCATTATGGGACCCCCACCCTCATTATGGGACCTCCACCCTAATTATGGGACCCCCACCCTAATTATGGGACCCCCACCCTCATTATGGGACCCCCACCCAATAAAGGGACCCCCACCCTCATTATGGGACCCCCACCCTAATTATGGGACCCCCACCCCAAATAATGGGACCCCCACCCTAAATTATGGGACCCCCCCCAAATTAATGGGACCCCCACCCAAATAATGGGACTCCCCCAATAAAGGAACCACCCCCCAATAAAGGGTCCCCCCCCAAATAATGGGGACCCCCCCCCCAATAATGAGGACCCCCCCCCTAAATAGCGACCCCCCCCCAGGCACGGTGACTCTCTGGACCCCCAACAGCCCCAGCCCTGCAGTTCGCATGCTCTGCCACAAGGGGGCGCTGCGGGACATCAGCATCGACCCCACCGGGACGTGAGTGGGGGGGGGGGGGGGGGCAGTTATGGGGTGGGGGCAGTTATGGGGTGGGGGGGGCAGTTATGGGGTGGGGGGGCAGTTATGGGGTGGGGGGGCAATTATGGGGTGGGGGGGGCAGTTATGGGGTGGGGGCAGTTATGGGGTGGGGGGGCAATTATTGGGTGGGGGCAGTTATGGGGTGGGGGGGCAATTATGGGGTGGGGGGCAGTTATGGGGTGGGGGGGGCAGTTATGGGGTGGGGGGGCAGTTATGGGGTGGGGGCAGTTATGGGGTAGGGGCAGTTATGGGGTGGGGAGGAATATGGGGTGGGGGGGCAGTTATGGGGGGGGGAGGGGTTTATTGGGGTGTATGTAAGGGGTTAAATGGGGGGGGTTATATAGGGGGGTATATGGGGGTTATATGGGGGGGCTTATATGGGAGGGGTTATATATGGGGGGGTATATGGGAGGGGGTTATATAGGGGTGTTATATGGGGGGTATATGGGGGGGGTTATATGGGGTGGCTATATGGGGGGTTATATGGGGGTTATATGGGGGGGTTATATGGGGGGGGTTATATGGGGCAGCTATATGGGGTGGGGGTCCCTCTATATGGGGTGGGGGTCCCTCTATATGGGTTGGGGGTCCCTCTCTATGTGATGGGGGTCCCTTTAACCCCCCCCCCATTACTTTGTAGTTATATGGCCACCGTGGGGCTGGACCGGCAGCTCCGGCTGTGGGACCTTCGCACTTATGGGGCGCTGCAGTACCTGACTCTGCCCATAGGGGGCGCTCATCTGTGCTACAGCCAGAGGGGGATGTTGGGGCTCAGCTGCGGGGACGTCGTGCAGGTGGGACCCCCCCCCCATTTAAAGCCCCCCCACCCATTTAAACCCCCCCCCCATTTAACCCCCCCCCATTTAAACCCCCCCACCCATTTAACACCCCCCCATTTAAAGCCCCCCCCCCATTTGTAACCCCCCCCATTTAAACCCCCCCCCATTTAAACCCCCCCCATTTAACCCCCCCCATTTAACCCCCCCCCATTTAACCCCCCCCATTTAAACCCCCCCCCATTTAACCCCCCCCCATTTAACCCCCCCCCATTTAAACCCCCCCCACCCATTTAAACCCCCCCATTTAAACCCCCCCCATCTAACCCCCCCCATTTAAATCCCCCCCATCTAACCCCCCCCATTTAAATCCCCCTACCATTTAACCCCCCCCCATTTAATCCCCCCCACTTAACCCCCCCCATTTAAACCCCCCCCCATTTAAACCCCCCCCCATTTAACCCCCCCCCCATTTAACCCCCCCCCCATTTAACCCCCCCCATTTAACCCCCCCCACCCATTTAACCCCCCCCATTTAAACCCCCCCCCATTTGACCCCCCCCCACTTAACCCCCCCCATTTAACCCCCCCCACCCATTTAACCCCCCCCCCATTTAACCCCCCCACTTAACCCCCCCCATTTAAACCCCCCCATTTAAACCCCCCCACCATTTAAACCCCCCCACCCATTTAACCCCCCCATTTAACCCCCCCCCCATTTAACCCCCCCCCCATTTGACCCCCCCCCATTTAACCCCCCCATTTAACCCGCCCCATTTAAACCCCCCCCCCATTTAAACCCCCCCACCCATTTAACCCCCCCCACTTAACCCCCCCCCATTTAAACCCCCCCCCATTTAACCCCCCCCATAGCCCCATTGTCCCCCCCATAGCCCCATTGACCCCCCCATTCCATTGTCCCCCCATTGTCCCCCCCTATAGCCCCATTGACCCCCCCATTCCATTGTCCCCCCATTGTCCCCCCCTATAGCCCCATTGACCCCCCCCATCCCATTGTCCCCCCATTTAACCCCCCCATAGCCCCATTGTCCCCCCCATAGCCCCATTGTCCCATTTAGCCCCCCCATCCCATTGTGACCCCCCCATCCCATTGTCCACCCCATAGCCCCATTGTCCCGCCCCATAGCCCCATTGTCCCCCCCATAGCCCCATTGATCCCCCCCCATCCCATTGTCCCCCCCATAGCCCCATTGTGACCCCCATAGCCCCATTGTGACCCCCCCATCCCATTGTCCCCCCCCATTTACCCCCTCTAACCCCATATTGACCCCCCCCCTATTTACCCCCCTACCCCCTTCTAACCCCATATTTACCCCCCCCAGGTGTCCCCCCCCCCCCCATTTACCCCCCTCTAACCCCATATTGCCCCCCCCAGGTGTCCCCCCCTCCCCATTTACCCCCCCATTTACCCCCCCTTTTATTACCCCCCCCCCTAACCCCATATTGCCCCCCCATTTACCCCCCCCCCCCATTTACCCCCCTCTAACCCCATATTGCCCCCCCCAGGTGTCCCCCCCCCCATTTACCCCCCTCCAACCCCATATTGCCCCCCCCATTTACCCCCCCCCTATTTACCCCCTCTAACCCCATATTGCCCCCCCCAGGTCTACCCCCCCCTTTTTTACCCCCCTCTAACCCCATATTGCCCCCCCAGGTGTCCCCCCCCCCATTTACCCCCCTCTAACCCCATATTGCCCCCCCCAGGTGTCCCCCCCCCCCCATTTACCCCCTCTAACCCCATATTGCCCCCCCTTTTATTACCCCCCTCTAACCCCATATTGCCCCCCCCAGGTGTCCCCCCCCCCCCATTTACCCCCTCTAACCCCATATTGCCCCCCCCCCCCTTTTATTACCCCCCTCTAACCCCATATTGCCCCTCCCAGGTGTCCTCCCCTCCCCATTTACCCCCCCTTTTACCCCCCTCTAACCCCACATTGCCCCCCCAGGTGTACCCCCCCCTTTTACCCCCCTCTAACCCCATATTGCCCCCCTTAGCTGTCCCCCCCCCCCATCTACCCCCCCACCCACCCCTTTTACCCCCCTCTAACCCCATACTGCCCCCCCCAGGTTTCCCCCCCCCATTTACCCCCCTCTAACCCCATATTGCCCCCCCCCCTTTTATTACCCCCTTCTAACCCCATATTGCCCCCCCCCCCATTTACCCCCCTCTAACCCCATATTGCCCCCCCCCCTTTTATTACCCCCTTCTAACCCCATATTGCCCCCCCCCATATTGCCCCCCCCCCCCCATTTACCCCCCTCTAACCCCATATTGCCCCCCCCCAGGTGTACCCCCCCCCCCTTTTATTACCCCCCTCTAACCCCATATTGCCCCCCCCATTTACCCCCCCCTATTTACCCCCCTACCCCCTTCTAACCCCATATTTACCCCCCCCAGGTGTCCCCCCCCCCCCCATTTACCCCCCTCTAACCCCATATTGCCCCCCCCCCAGGTGTACCCCCCCCCATTTACCCCCCTCTAACCCCATATTTACCCCCCCCAGGTGTCCCCCCCCCCCCATTTACCCCCCTCTAACCCCATATTGCCCCCCCCCCAGGTGTACCCCCCCCCCCCTTTTATTACCCCCCTCTAACCCCATATTTACCCCCCCCAGGTGTCCCCCCCCCTTTTATTACCCCCCTCTAACCCCATATTGCCCCCCTCCCCTTTTATTACCCCCCTCTAACCCCATATTGCCCCCCCCCTTTTATTACCCCCCTCTAACCCCATATTTACCCCCCCCCCAGGTGTCCCCCCCTCCATTTACCCCCCATTCTAACCCCATATTGCCCCCCCCAGGTGTACCCCCCCCCATTTACCCCCCCTTTTATTACCCCCCTCTAACCCCATATTTACCCCCCCCAGGTGTCCCCCCCCCCCATTTACCCCCCTCTAACCCCATATTGCCCCCCCCCTTTATTACCCCCCTCTAACCCCATATTGCCCCCCCCCCCTTTATTACCCCCCTCTAACCCCATATTGCCCCCTCCCCCATTTACCCCCCTCTAACCCCATATTGCCCCCCCCATTTACCCCCCCCCCCATTTACCCCCTTCTAACCCCATATTGCCCCTCCCCATTTACCCCCCCCCTTTTATTACCCCCTTCTAACCCCATATTGCCCCCCCCCATATTGCCCCCCCCCTTTTATTACCCCCCTCTAACCCCATATTGCCCCCCCCCATGCGTACCCCCCCCCCATTTACCCCCCTCTAACCCCATATTGCCCCCCCCCAGGTGTCCCCCCCCCCATTTACCCCCCCAATCCCCCCCCTTTTACCCCCTCTAGCCCCATATCGCCCCCCCCATTTACTCCCCCCCCCATTTACCCCCCTCTAACCCCATATTGCCCCCCCCAGGTGTACCCCCCCCCATTTACCCCCCCATTTACCCCCCTCTAACCCCATATTGCCCTCCCCCCCCCTTTTATTACCCCCCTCTAACCCCACATTGCCCCCCCAGGTGTACCCCCCCCTCCATTTACCCCCCTCTAACCCCATATTTACCCCCCCCCAGGTGTCCCCCCCTCCATTTACCCCCCATTCTAACCCCATATTGCCCCCCCCAGGTGTACCCCCCCCCATTTACCCCCCCCTCCATTTACCCCCCTCTAACCCCATATTGCCCCCCCCAGGTGTACCCCCCCCCCATTTACCCCCCCCCTTTTACCCCCCTCTAACCCCATATTGCCCCCCCCCCTTTATTACCCCCCTCTAACCCCATATCGCCCCCCCCAGGTGTCCCCCCCCCCATTTACCCCCATGACCCCCCCCCATTTACCCCCCTCTAACCCCATATTGCCCCCCCCCAGGTGTACCCCCCCCCCCCGAGCTCTCTGCCCCCCAAGCCGTACCTGTGCCATCGCCTGCCCCACCCGCCCCACACGCTGCGGTTCTGCCCCTATGAGGACGTCATGGGGGTGGGACACGGGGGGGGCTTCTCCAGCCTCCTGGTACCAGGTATGGACACGGCACCCATGGGTGCCCCCCCCCATTACAGCACCCATAGACCCCCATTATAGCACCCATAGACCCCCATTGTATCTCCCATAGACCCCCATTGTATCACCCATAGGCCCCCATTACAGCACCCATAGACCCCCATTGTGTCACCCATAGACCCCCATTGTGTCACCCATAGACCCCCATTATAGCACCCATAGACCCCCATTATATCACCCATGGGTGCCCCCCCAGTATAGCACCCATAGACCCCCATTGTATCACCCATAGACCCCCATGTTATCACCCATGGGTGCTCCCCCAATATAGCACCCATAGACCCCCATTATAGCACCCATAGACCCCCATTACAGCACCCATAGACCCCCATTGTAGCACCCATAGACCTCCATTGTATCTCCCATAGACCCCCATTATAGCACCCATAGACCCCCATTGTATCACCCATGGGTGCCCCCCCCATTACAGCCCCCATAGACCCCATAGACCCCCCCATTACAGCCCCCATAGACCCCATAGACCCCCCCATTACAGCACCCATAGACCCCCATTATAGCACCCATAGACCCCCATTGTATCACCCATGGGTGCCCCCCCAATATAGCACCCATAGACCCCCATTATAGCACCCATAGACCCCCATTATATCACCCATGGGTGCCCCCCCAATATAGCACCCATAGACCTCCATTATAGCACCCATAGACCCCCATTGTATCACCCATAGACTCCCATGTTATCACCCATGGGTGCCCCCCCCATTACAGCACCCATAGACCCCCCCCCATTACAGCACACATAGACCCCCATTGTAGCACCCATAGACCCCCATTGTATTCCCCATAGCCCCCCATTGTATCCCCCATAGCCCCCCATGTTATCCCCCATAGCCCCCCATGTTATCACCCATAGCCCCCCATGTTATCCCCCATAGCCCCCCATGTTGTCACCCATGGGTGCTGTCTGTCCCCATAGGTTCCGGTGAACCCAATTTCGACGCCCTGGAGTCCAACCCGTATCGCAGCCGGAAGCAGCGCCAGGAGTGGCAAGTCAAGGCCCTGCTGGAGAAGGTCAGCACCCATGGGTGCCATTGGGAACCATTGGGACCCACTGATACCCATTGGGACCCATGGGTGCCATTGAGAATCATTGGGACCCATTGGGACCTATTGGCACCCATGGGTGTCATTGATAACCATTGATACCCATTGGGACCCATTGATACCCATTGGCACCCATGGGTGCCATTGATAACCATTGATACCCATTGGGACCCATTGATACCCATGGGTGTCATTGATAACCATTGGGACCCATTGGCACCCATGGGTGTCATTGATAACCATTGATACCCATTGAAACCCATTGGGACCCATTGATACCCATTGGCACCCATGGGTGTCATTGATAACCATTGGGACCCATTGGCACCCATTGAATCCCATTGGGACCCATTGATACCTATTGGGACCCATTGGGACCCATTGACAACCATTGGCACCCATGGGTGTCATTGATAACCATTGGGACCCATTGGCACCCATTGATACCCATTGGCACCCATGGGTGTCATTGATAACCATGGGGACCCATTGGCACCCATTGAATCCCATTGGCACCCATTGATACCTATTGGCACCCATGGGTGTCATTGATAACCATTGGGACCCATTGGCACCCATTGAATCCCATTGGCACCCATTGATACCCATTGGGACCCATGGGTGTCATTGATAACCATTGGGACCCATTGGCACCCATTGATACCCATTGGCACCCATGGGTGTCATTGATAACCATTGATACCCATTGGCACCCATTGAATCCCATTGACACCATTGACTCCCATTGACACCCATTGACTCCCATTGACTCCATTGACTCCCATTGGCACCCATTGACTCCCATTGACACCATTGACTCCCATTGACTCCCATTGACTCCATTGACTCCCATTGACTCCCATTGGCACCCTTGACTCCCATTGACTCCCATTGACTCCCATTGACACCCATTGACACCATTGACTCCCATTGACACCCATTGACTCCCATTGACTCCCATTGACACCATTGACTCCCATTGACTCCCATTGACTCCCATTGACTCCCATTGGCACCCATTGACTCCCATTGACTCCCATTGACACCATTGACTCCCATTGTCTCCCATTGCCCCCTTTATTGCCCCCCCCAATCCCCCCCATAACTACCCCACCTAATTGCCCCCCCCTCCTAATTGCCCCCCTTTATTGCCCCCCCCATAACTACCCCACCTAATTCCCCCCCCTCCTAATTGCCCCCCTTTATTGCCCCCCCATAACTACCCCCCCTAATTGCCCCCCTTTATTGCCCCCCCCATAACTACCCCCCCTTTATTGCCCCCCCTCCTAATTGCCCCCTTTATTGCCCCCCATAACTACCCCCCCCAATTGCCCCCTTTATTGCCCCCCCATAACTACCCCCCCATAATTGCCCCCCCATTTACTCCCCCATAACTACCCCCCCATAATTGCCCCCTTTATTGCCCCCCCCATAATTACCCCCCCCTAATTGCCCCCCTTTATTGCCCCCCCATAACTACCCCCCCCTAATTGCCCCCTTTATTGCCCCCCCCATAACTACCCCCCCATAATTGCCCCCCCATTTACTTCCCCATAACTACCCCCCATAATTGCCCCCCCATTGACCCCCCCATAACTACCCCCCCTAATTGCCCCCCCCATTGACCCCCCCATAACTACCCCCCCCTAATTGCCCCCCTTTATTGCCCCCCCCATAACTACCCCCCCCAATTACCCCCCTTTATTGCCCCCCCATAACTACCCCCTCCTAATTGACCCCTTTATTGCCCCCCCCATAACTACCCCCCTAATTGCCCCCTTTATTGCCCCCCCCATAACTACCCCCCCTAATTGCCCCCCCCCCCTAATTGCCCCCCTTTATTGCCCCCCCCCCCCCCCAGATCCCGTCCCAGCTGCTGACGTTGGACCCGGCTCAGCTGCAGCACGTGGACGAGGCCACAATGGAACAGAAACACAGCGAGCGCTGCCAGAGGATGGTGGGGGGGGGGGGATTAAAATGGGGGGGGGCTTCAAATGGGGGGGGGTCCTAAAATGGGGGGGGGGATAAAATGGGGCTGGGGGGGTCTTAAAATGGGGGGGGGGGGCTTCAAATGGGGGGAGGGGGTTTCAAATGAGGGGGGGTCTTAAAATGGGGGGGGGGCTTAAATGGGGGGGGTCCTAAAATGTGTGTGTGGGGTCTTGAAATGGGGGGGGGGTCTTAAAATGGGGGGAGGGGGGTCCTAAAATGTGTCTGGGGGTCTTAAAATGGGGGCGGGGGGGGCATAAAATGGGGGGGGTTCTTAAAATGGGGGGGGGGGATTAAAATGGGGGGGGGGGATAAAATGGGGCGGGGGGGGTGATAAAATGGGGGGGGCTTCAAAGGGGGGGGGGC